>NC_056751.1:346686433-346791433 GCF_019279795.1 Protopterus annectens
GGTCAGGACAAGGCTACAGGACACTACACAGTTCCTCAAAATCATAGAGGACACACAATTGGAGCCTGGGTGGCTAATGTGTTCATTGGATGTTAAAGCCTTGTATACCAGTATACCACATTGGGCTGGATTGCAAGCCCTTAAATACTGGTTGGATAGGGCTGGTTTATTTTCACCAGGGTTCAATACATTATTAATTTGCATGTCAGAACATGTACTTAACAAAAATGTTTTTTATTTTCAAGGGCAATGCTACTGGCAATTACAGGGTACGGCAATGGGAGCATCTTTTGCTCCCATTTATGCCGACCTGTTTATGGCATTCTTTGAAGAGTGCATGATCTACGATGCATCTCACAACATATATTTGGTAGAAATGGACATCTGGCGTAGGTACCTGGATGACTGTTGGATGGTATGGCGTGCGGATGTGGGATATTTGCATGAATTTGTAGAGTATCTTAATGGTAATATCTGGGGCATTGAATTTTCTATTACCTTTGATATGCAGACTATTAATTTTCTGGATGTAACTGTTTCAAGAAATCATGATCATACCATGGCTACCAGAGTGTTTCACAAATACCCCCAATATAATACTCTATTACATGCATTGAGCATGCACCCACGTCATACCATCAGAAATATCCCGGTTTCACAATTTATGCGTATGAAACGCCTTAGTTCTACCAAATCAGATTATGATATTGCTAGTCTTGACTTATGTCGTAGATTTGCTAGTAGAGGGTATAACTTTGAAGATATCAATGAAGCATGGACTCGATCCTCCAAAATGAATAGGAACAGATTGCTGGATTATAAGACTCCTTCTGGAGATTCCCGATCATCTACAATCAGATTCATCACAACATATGGTAGGAATTATTATGTGATTAGGGATATTATAAACATACATTGGAATATCCTACTAGCCAATGAACAACTCAGATCTATTCTGGGGGAAGAATGTCAATTTTCATATAGGAAAGGCAAAACATTGGGCTCCCATCTATCTCATTACAAACACATTGGTAGTGGTGGAGCAATTCATAAACAGCTTACAATAATGGGACATGAATTGTTGGGCACGCATCCATGTGGCCACTGTGGCTCTTGTAAACAGATTACCAAGTCCCAGCACTTTTTGAGTCGAAACACTAATAAGGTCTTTGACTGTAAAATTTTTGGGAACTGTAGTAGTGACTGGGTTGTTTACTTGGCTTCATGCCATTGTGGGGCATTCTATGTTGGCCAGACTTCTAGGCCACTCAGGTCACGAATAAATGAACATCGCAGTGATATTAAAAACAAAAAGGAGACTAATGCCTTATACCGACATGTCTCAAAACATCAACAAGCACAGTTTATGTTTATGATCATAGACCGAATAGTTGGTGATCGCAGCAACCCACAAGGGTGGCATGGTATCTTAAATCACAAGGAAAAGTACTGGATAATAACTTTGGGTGCACTTTTTCCACCTGGACTCAATGATCATCTATAATGCTCATTTCATGAAGAATGTTGTATATGGTTTTAACTTCTACTCCCATTATCATCTATGTCAGGTATAATATTTTCTTACTCATTTATTGCAGATTTTATACATATACACCACTTTTTGTATATATAACAATATATTATATTTTTCATGGGTTAAGATATAAGATATATGTTTGTCGCTTGGGTCATTCACTATGCCTGTTTTATTATAAAAATGGGCCCTTTATAGTTTCTTTATATATATCAAAGGAGATAAATTATGACAATGGATGTATATACATATTTCAATTATGTATATCTATTGCCGTTATGGTTCTATATCTTATGATGTTATTATTTTTACATACTGTTTTTGTTTAGGTTTTGGGGTTATTTGTTTGGGTTGTTAGACAAATAGTAGCCATGGTCTCTGGTATAGTATTAGCTAGCTTACAATATATCATGTATTATTCATGAGTACTAACAGCACATTCATGTGCTTATTGGTTAGCACCATGTATAAATTTGTATACTTACTTAATTGTGATTTGTATGATTGTCTGTTCAACACTGAAGAAGGCATTATATTGCCGAAACCGGTCTGTTTCTTATTAATAAAAGTCTGGTTATTCACTATCTTGTTTCTGGTTGCACGTTCGACTGCTAAATTTTGCTGGCCAACTGTGTTTCTTTATAGGCTTGTAAATGCCTCAGGGCCATTAGGCTTGTAACCTCGTACAAATACAAATATTTGAAGCTATGAACCTATCCACATCTCCCAACATATTCTCTCCAACATGCCCTACTGATGTCATCCACAGTAAGTTGACCTGCAGTCTTGTAAAAGTTAAACTTGTGCTATGGTGCTTGTATAAAGTACATAGTTCTGTAGTTTGTGTACTTAGGTAGGAGTTCTGTTCTCACTGCAGTCAACAGTGTGTGTGTGTGTGTGTGTGTGTGTGTGTGCACCTGCTTGACATTACAGAGAGCCTTTACACCAGAATGTGGGACACTGTAATTGCTATATTCTCCTCACCAGACACTGTGACATATGTGATTTGTGGATGTGCAATATTCCTACTAGAGCAGGTTTAGAGACTGGCCTGGAGGCCAGACAGAAGTCACCTCATCCTATATGATACAGATTACAGTGACATGGATTTCAAGTCTATTTACATACATCATGGCATGGTTTGTATGCACTGTTTTCTCTTGGTGAGTAACCAGTGTGGTCTCTCCAGCTGCTGCAGGTGTCTGGTGAAGTACATGCAAAAGAGAGCATATGCTCTATATTATTGTTCTGATGAAGTTTGAGTACAGTGCTGTAATGTAATCCTGAGAACTGAATACAGTAATGTGACTTATGATGTGCATAACATAGGCTTTCAGTACCAGTGCAGACACTTGGTGGTCAAAGTTTGGAGTGCTATATATGTGCATTCCCAGTGCTTGCATCACTGGATTTCAGCATAGTGGGGGCTGTTGTCAATGTTGTAATTAGCAGGAAATTCCAGTTTGCAGTAGGCAAAATAAAGACACATTTTTGCATTTATTTGTAGACCATGTGGCTTTGTCACCAATCATTTGTCTGTGTTAGTATGTTATCTTTATAGGTGAACTCAATGATTACACCCAATATGCAAGAATCAGCAAATATGGTAAGCCAAATGCCATATATTTCAGCCTGAACTGTCGAGAAATAGATTCCAAACTGTAAAGGGCCAAGTACAGATTCGTGTGGTACACCAATGGTGAGAGCTCTACTGGTACAGGTTGATTCACTAGTTTTCACAGTATGTGTTCTCTCAGTGAGCCAGTTTGTTACCCATCTAGTGACATGAGATTTAATCCCCAGCTGGGAGAGTTTCTCAATGATCCTTACATGAGGGATTGTGTTCAAACCCTAGGCCAGTTGAGGATAGCCAGTATACCCTGTCTTATCTACATCCAGGTCTATCCCACAGAATCAATGGGCTGTCACAACATCACAAATTGCCTATCACATGACTTATTCCATACACCTTCCTAACATGGTTGAATGTACACTTCAACACACCCTCCACCTGACTGTGTTGCTGTAGAAGGATGTTTTCAACATGCAACCGTGTGAGTTAGGGGGTAGGAACAGCATCCAATGCATGCATGTATAGACACAGCCTGACTCTCCTCATCCATGAGGTAGACCAATATGGCATCATGGACCTTTTCTAGATGGACACTAGTGATATCCCTGCTGTGTGCAACAGACCTGTGAGAGTTGTTAATGCTATATCTTGTCTCTTGCTTCTGTTAGATATCCTCAAAGAGATCATTGGGGGCATGCATGACAGCAGCCCTGTCATCCTTTGAACTTGACAAGCTCAAGGCATTTGACACAAATCCACACTGAGGTATTCACTCAGCATGATCAGATGTGGCCATATACACCTATATCACCAAGTGGGTAGACCAGTGTATCACATATATGGCATCTAAATATGTTGACATGTGTAAAGTGACCTATATCTCAGGTCCAGTAATCAGGTTTGTACATCAAGGCTGTCTGCTAGGCCCTTTTCTGTCCATTATTTAACTCATTAACCCTGAGTACCTTCTCATGGCGCCTCTGTGCTTAACATCGAGCTCGCCATGAGAAGATAGGAATTGCATTATGTTAACTCCGAGTGCCTTCTCCCAGCGCAGTTAACGTTGTAGTCTGATACTAACTCCAATGTTGAAAATTAATTTGAAAAAGTAACTGGACTCTGTCAGTTACCTTGTCAGCTTAATTGTCAGCATAGAGTTACATGGTGGTTATATTCGAGTTTTCGGAGAAAATCGGCTTGCAAGTCACTCTGTACTTTCTTGTCATAGCAAGTCGATTTTCTATACAAGCAAGCCATTCTGTCCAATCACAGTCCACATAACTCCTCCACCCCCTGACCTAAAATCCTTTGTTCTGTGTTTATAATATATAATACGCGCATACAATAAAGTTACTTTAGTATGTTGTCTTCATGTGAGCTGCAAAGTAAAAGTCCACTGAAGGTGACCGAGACAAGTAATATTCCAATGTTTTGTAAGCAGCTGACATTTAATAAAGTTATGAATTTGTGTTTTTAGGTAGCAGTGTTGAAAAACATACACAAATCCCCTTCTGTGTCTGCTGAAGCTGTTAAAAGTAATAACGTAGTGTATGCGTGTGTCTTGTTGCAGCATTCCAAAGGCCGATCTCCGTATGCATTTAGAAACTATGACCGTTAAACGTCAGCAGTTTCAAGTGTTTGAATGATAGTGTCTTTACCTTCTTAACAATCAGATTGCACAGTGAAGCTGTTGGTGCCCCAAGTACACTTCATATTAAAAACGTCATAAATTCTAAAATTGTATGCGGTTCCGTGTCCACGCCTGTATTTGTGGATGAATGTAAGGAGTGCATTTTTTTCTTGCTTGCCAGCAGTGTTTGCAATGAACGGTACCAATGCTTTGGTGAAGCTCGGACCTTTGCAGCACTTTTGAAACACGAGGTATGACTTAGATTTTGAATATGCCATCGTTTTAGTTTAAACTTAAACTGTTTGCTGCTGCTGTGTTAGTCATATTTATATTAGGTGCACCTCTTCGCCAATGTAATTGTATAAAGTGATAGTAATGCGCTGTAATAAATGAAGCAAAGCACTTGTAATGGGCGTACTGGCTGACATTTGTTTTTGCGTTATGCATTAGAATAATGTAGTTTGAATGATGTATACGTTTGCCCTTTATTACTGGGAATTAGACTTTGAAAGACTAGATGCTGCATTTTATAGCTATGCACAGCTGTATTTCCTTCTGAAAAAGGCAGATAACTTACAATACAAAACATTCCAAAGACAGTGTTCAGCAGCAGGAAAGTATTTTGATCCTGAAACGGAAGTACTATTCATTTTGTTTGTAGAGATTTTGTGGTATGTGATTGGTACTGTCTGGCTATAGTCTATTTTGGTAGATTTAGCACTTGTCATCACATATTTATTACGTGTTTTCATATTATTTGTGAGAGTAAGGGGACTTTTGGGATGTTATCAGTGTTTGTGTGTGCTTCTAACTAGTATCCCACTGTTCGGTTTAGTTTGTGAACAGTGAAGCAACAAATACCAAAACAGTTGTCAAGACTGAGGTGCAGTATTTTGAAAAATCAATAATTTAACTGATCCCATAAATTGTTAATGACTATGCATTCTTGTGCAGTTTTTATATTTTAACTTTAAAGCTATGTTATCTTGGTGTTAGGGAAAGCATTTTTGCAGCAGAATGTTCATTTGCCCTTTTTTTGAGCTGTATCAGTTTTGAATTAGAGCCATACCTCAAGAAAGTTATGCCTACTGCTTCTTCATTCAGTAATTGACTTGTGTTAATTTTACTGGAAAATTTACGATGCAGCCGTGTATTTCCCGAGTACTTCTTCCGTTATCCGTAACATACACATACTGATTTTTTTTTTTGTTAACTGGATTTGAAACGTTTTTGCAGCTCTTTTTAAATATGTCCCAAATAATCACATTAACTGGACTGTAATATTGTTAATGCATTTGTTTAGCCTTTGTACAGTTTTTTTTACTTCTTTATCATGCCATAGGTTAATTTTTATTTACTTTTTTTGAGAGATGTTTTGGCAGTACTTGTAAGTAATGTAGATCACTTAGCTCACGATAAATAAAATGAAAATCTATTTAAATAGTTGTATGTTTGTTTTTAAACAACAAAATAACAATAACAGTTCATGGTAGTTGAGGACAGTAAATTACACAGTGTGTGCCCATACTTAACTATTGTCTTACCCACTATCAGATGGAAGAAGCTGCCTACATTTCTCATGCTCTGCCACATTATTCTGGGATATTCATTTCATTTGTATAATCATGACTTTAGCTCTGGACAGCCATTTATTTATTTATTTGCTAGCCAGGGTAGATCACTGATCCACACGGCCCTTTTTCAGACTCAGCCTTGAATTACTGCCTGGTTAAGTGATTTGCTTAGAGTTGTATAGTAAGCAAAAGGAGGTTGAGGGAGTCAAACCCTGGAACACAGGAAGCAGTGTAACATCTCGTAACCCTAATCATCTGCGCTATATGCAAGAGTAACTTTAGCTCCATGAGAAAACAGAAAGTTACAAGGTAGTTTTCCTTTTGGTAGGTTTAAATTTAAAATATTATGATTTTTTTCTTATGACTAGATATGTTATGCTTTCCAACTTAATATTATTTGCCATGTTTGTGGCTGAAAGGGTTAACACTAATATAACTTTCTTGCGTTTAGTCCTGCTGTCCAAAATGTTGTTGCTTGTACATACTAGGAAATGTTACACGTTTCATTTGGGGAAGTGTTTAATGTTGGTGATTGTTCATACCTCAAAATTGTAGTGAAGGGGTTGCTTTGGTGAAGTGCTCATGATGGTGATTGTACATACTCAGAAATGTTACTGAAGGGGTGTTTGGGGTAAACATTTCATTGAGGTGCATGTATACCTGGACATAGTAATGATTATAGTGTAATGTACCAGCATATAAGACATCAGATACACCATTGAGTAAATAGTATAATGTAAAATAAGCAGGCAATAAATCACTTCTGCCTGGAGTATTCTATTTGTGATTAGTAGTTGCATGAGTGAGATAAAGGTTATCACTTGCTGACTACTGCCAGCATGAAGGTACCATATTTTTGTCCATTGTTCCTGGCTTTGTCAGTCATGTGTGGAATTGGGTGGGAGGAAGGGCTCAGTAATATGTAAGTGTTATACTATTTTACTGAATTACTCAGGTGTTTTCGTTACTGATATTGAGTCTGTGTTACTGAATGAATGCTAATGAATGCCTAGTCAACAGGTTATGTGCAGCAATTATCACCTTTGTCTGATCCTGCATAACTTTGCAGTATTGAAAGGAAGGTCATTATCATAAGTGCAGTTACAATATAGCACTAAGTCATTCTCACTTGTCTGGTAAAAGTCTCAGCTTCTGTAACTGTTATTCACATAAGTAGAAGTCATTATCACTTTGATGAATGCACAAGGCAGATTGTGTTTTTCTATGCTTGTAGTCAAGCCACCCCCTCATTCTTCATCAAGTAGCTATCCTCCAAAACCCCTGATTTTTTTCCTGTATGTGTGTATGTCTCTCTCTCTCTCTCTATAGATATATATATATATATATATATATATATATATATATATATATATATATATATATATATATATATATATATATATATATATATATATATATATATATACATCTCTCTCTCTCTCTCTATATATATATATATATGGATCTACCTGACAACATCGACACTTCATAACACCGACAACGACTTCACCGACACCACATAATCGACAGTTCACAAACACGACACCTCATACACTCGACACATCATAACAACAAACAAAACAAATCCCCTGTCCAAAACCCACACACACAACACAAGCACACCAAAATCCTTACAAACCAACACTAACCCTTACATACACAACTATCTACAACCCTAACGAAACCGTAACCCTAAGGTCCGTCACTATCGCACACTCACCTAACCCGCCTAACCCTAACTCACTTAACCCGCTAACCCAAAATATCACTACTGCACCCTTACCTAACCCACTAACCCTAACCCTAACTCACTTATCCCACCCTATCCCTACAGACCGTCAACATCGCACACTTACCTTACTCGCACCCTTACCTAACCCACGCCCTAACCCTAACTCACTTATCCCACCCCTATCCCTACAGACCATCAACATCGCACACTTACCTTACTCACACCCTAACGGCCGTCACTACCGCATACTTACACATCCTTTCCCCATCTCAGTGTTCTCAGCGTCGGTGTTTTCCTCCGTCGGTCTTCTGACTTGTCGATCTTCTGGCGCTGGTGAAGTCGTTGTCGGTGTTATGACGTGTCGATGTTGTCAGGTAGATCCATATATATATATATATATATATATATATATATATATATATATATATATATATATATATATGTGTGTGTGTCTGTGCACATGTGTGTATATCAATATATGTATAACTCCCATTCACTTTGTGGTAATCTGGAAGCACTCTGCTGTTAGCTTATTTTGTAGTTTAGGGTGTAAGCATGTTTATGACAGCATGTAAAAGCAATAGTTTATTTATATTAATAAAGAGGGAATATTACAGAGGAAGCTCAACTGGCATGGTTCTGGCATGTACTAGATACTGTGACATGGTTTTGATGTTTAAAGTGCAACGTTTTAACTGTAATTGTTACTGCTTTGTGCCATGCTACTACTGCTTGAGTAATCATGTTATTGTAACTGTATAGCTCTTGTGTGCACACAGAAGTGCCCAGGAAATCCTGTTCTTTACCTTCAAAGCATGGATTGACTTAGTAACCTTTGGCTCAGTAATAGAAAATGGATAAGAAAATACTTAATACCTACTGACATATCATTTGACTGGAAATTTCTTAGCAGATAACCTGTAAAATACTTTAGACAGAAAAACGTAGATAGGTAATTATGTACACTTTGGTTTCATTGTATTTGTAAGGGATGGCACAACAGATAGTGTTATCACCTCACACTCTCACAGCAAGAGGTTCCCCAGTTCAAATCTTAGCTGGGGTGGCATTTATGCAGAATCTGCATGTCCCCTGTGTTTACATGGGTTTTCTCTGGTTGCTCCAATTTCTGCCCACATTCCAAAAGCATGCAGAAGGTAGATTGGACATTCTAAATTGGACACAGGTGTGAGTGCACATGTGAATGTGTGTGGTGTGGATGAACTACACAGCAGGGCTGCAAATCATGGACCTAGGTGATTGTCACTGTTGAAGTGATACCCCTACCTCATGCAGAAATGGGAAAAAGGGGTTGTGGACTGATGGATGGATATAGGGATATATATATATATATATATATATATATATATATATATATATATGCATACATACATTAACTTATATATAGGTATGTGTGTGTATATAGCCTGGACAATATATGATTAACTTCAATAACTGACTTACTTTCTTGGTAGTGTCTACAAAGAATGCCATATTTTAGAAATAGTTGTGCATGACTAACTTTTCTAGTACGTTCTCTAATGCTGTGTGACATGAAATAATCATAGCTTCCTGTTAAATTTCGAGGACATTGTCACTTTTATAGGGTACAGTTTAGATATGCTTTAATTTTTTAAGATATTAATTTAAAGCTTGATCAACCTACCACAAAGGTCTTCTGAGCCTTTTGGGTTAGACTATAGACGAATAGCTTCTCAGTTGTGTGTAGAGAAAATGAAACAGAATGAAGGGAGTAATGTATTACAGTAAGTATCACATTATTTTAGGATTGTGGAAGGATGTTTTTCATATTTTGGTAAATAACTTTGCAAGGGAGCATCTGAATGTGCCAAGTAATATCTCATATTGAAGACAGTATTGCTGGTTCCAACATGGTAAAAGAATTGTGCCTGTATGTTTGACACATGTGCAGATATCAAAGTTTGTTTGGGACTTAGGTTATGGAAATTATGATTTTTTTCATATTTTGGTAAATAACTTTGCAAGGGAGCATCTTAATGTGCCAAGTAATATCTCATTTTGAAGACAGTATTGCTGGTTCTAACATGATAAAAGAATTGTGCCTGTATGTTTGACACGTGCAGATATCAAAGTTTGTTTGGTACTTAGGTTATGGAAATTATGATTTTTTTTCATATTTTGGTAAATAACTTTGCAAGGGAACATCTGAATGTGCTGAGTAATAGCTCATTTTGAAAAGATTATTTATAGTTCTAACATGCTAAAAGAATGGTGCCTGTATATTGTACTCATAGGCAGATATCAAAGTTTGTTTCGGACTTAGGTTATGGAAATAATGATTTTTTTTTCATATTTTGGTAAATAACTTTGCAAGGGAGCATCTCATTGTGTGAAGTAATACCTCATTTTGAAGACAGTGTTACTCCTTATACAACATGGTAAAAGAACTGTGTTTATGCACTGTACACACATTCAGATATCACATTTTAAGTCTTGTACGAATATGAAAATTATACATTTACAATACTTCTCATTATTATGTCCATATCTTTGCGAGGGAGCATGGGAATCAGACAAATTATGCATCATTTTGAAGCTGACATTCAGATGCACAACTTCTACACTGATATGTAGGCTCTGTCTGTTACAGGTGATGAGATATTATGCTTTGTTTATTTATCAGTTATGAGAAATAATATATTAATCATATTTCTATGAATATCTCATGAAAGGAGCATCACACAGTAATGGTTAAGGTATCATTTTAAAGCTGACATTCATACTAACAAATTAAATTCAAATTGTATGGGTCGGTATGGTACATAGACCAAGATATTGTGCTTTGCTTTTCCAAAAAGGTAAAAAAATTGCACAATATCAGCATTCCTTGCCAAATATTTAATAATGACTTTGATATGTCCTATCAATATTTACACTGTTGGAAATGTCAGTATCTGCTGAACAACTTTCGCATTTACATTTTTAGTGTAGCTCTTATAGTCAAAGAGTTATGAACATTTGTTTTTTGTATAGTATTACAAATGGATTTTCTGAAAATGAGCTCAGGCTGCACTGTTGTTCCTATGGTGGAATTAAGCAGGCAGCATTTTCTGAGCTGCTCCAGAGTGATGGACATCACAAACGGCATGCACATGCTGTGTCCAGACAGCTGCCTGAAGGACTGCAGATTGTGGGCAATCATTGACTCCAACTGTTATATTAGTATAATACAGACAGTATCAACACTCACCAAAGATTGCTGCCACAGCCATGACAACATCTGCAATGGCAAGAAAACATGGGGTGATTTGTTACATCAGGAAAACAAACACACAACCCAAGTATAATGTGGACATCACACTGTAATCAGACAACGCGGTATAGTGACCTGTGTCCTGAGGTAGATGGTAAGTGGAGTGTCCACCAGCATGTGATCACAATGTTGACTTCTCCCTTGTATGTAACACAACTACTGAGTATGTGAAGGACATCTACATCATAGGCCATAATACCTCCACAGTTCACAGCCTTCATCACACGAATAACTGAGTACAATGCACCCTTCTTCATGTGCCTCCTTATATATCTTCCAATGATGTGTAATTGAAGTGTACTACCTTTGTCACTGTGAGCTGTCACACATCTTATCAGCCATACCTTGGTATTCTTTTTGTGCAATAAACATTACTTTCTGATGGTACAGTACCCCCATCAAGTTGCTTCACCAGATGCATGTGTGCTACCTGTTCTGGTGATGCACACAGTACTTACATAGGTGTTTGAAAACATTAATGGCATGGGTGACATTCATGACAGTCTGGATTGTGCCAGATATATATGCCATGCACACCAGTCAACTAGCATGTATTGATCATAATGTCACATACCGGTATAAACATCTCCAGTAGATGTTACAGTGCCAGAACAGTGTGCATGATTACCCTCATAGAGTGTGGACATATCATAATAGTTGTACAGGTGTGTTTGTGCAGATTCATCTCTGCTCATTCTAAATCACATATGTTATGTCAGAGGCATGGGATTACTGGTGGTGTTATTCTGATATTGTCCATGACTGTGCTCACTTCTTTTAATGTTGTCCATGAACCTTTACCTGTGTTCCACTTGCTGCAGACCTCTGCTGAGTTTACACTCATATTCAGGAAAATCAGTTTACACAGCTTCACAATATGCACCCTACCCCAGTTTTATGTAAAATCTCTGACAGATGTCCTCTGTATTATTCATGTAAAGATGCTTATCTAACACAGACATCCTCCCCATTGTTTGACTGATGTTGCTGCTACAACCGTCTTCCATTGACATGCCCTCATCTGTTGTACATTAGGTTGCCTCACCTGCCCTCTTTCCCTACAAGTCATCTGTGTGTCCCTGTTCAGTACACACACACTCCCCTAAATGTTTATTTTATATGGCAGTCTCATGTTCTGTTATAGATCATTTACACAGTTTCAGTACAGAATACCAGGAATGGGATTTCACAATACTCTGCACTCTAGATACACTGTCTGTCCTGTATTGTATTTGGACCATATACTTAATCATGCATCTCAACTGTCCAGGTTTTCAGAGAATGTCCAGATTTTTGCCTTTATATCTTTTGGTGCGTTCCTTATCAAATTTGCGGTTTTCTGCCATATCACTGGAATGATCTCAGGACTGATGTGACTCAATAATTACATACATTTGAGTTTCAGAGTTCAAATCCTTCAGAACACGTATCTTAACACAAATCCTTTGTTATTCTACCACATTTCTAATGAGCAAATATGTCAAATATATCTCTATTTATGGATCTTTAACCACCATTATGCTGGTCTTTGTCTAAAACTCCCTCACCAGCCTCAGTAAGAAGCTGAGATCCCTCATAAAATCCTCAAAAGCTAGTTACGAAAATAAAATTGCCAAAGATTCCAAAGACAACCACAAGGCATTCTATAGTTATGAAAGAATCTAAATAGCAATGCTTATATCTGCTCTGAGCTACAACAGAATGGCATTAAATATACTGATCCCAAGGATATTGCCAATATCCTGGCAGATCGATTTATTGCCAACTTCACCCCCCTCTCACCCCCTAAAAGGCCCATCTCAATACCAAAAGATTGCCAAATTCCGATAATCACTGCCACGCAGGTAGAAACCGCACTCTCCAAAGCTAAGAATATAGCATCCATGGGACCAGATGACATCCCAGGTTGTGTACTACATGAACTAGAAAATGAAATGGCACCTCACCTAAGCATAGCTTCACCTCAGGCTTCATGTCCACTGAGTGGCGCACAGCTACAGTTATCCCACTCCACAAGGGAGGATCCGCTTTGGATCCTGGGAACTACCGTCCCATCAGTCTGACAAGCCTGATCTGCAAGGGCATGGAACGCATTATCATGGAACTTATAAACAAAGACATTGGCAACCTTCAAACACTAGACCCCACCCAGTTTGGGTTTGTGAAGGGTCGATCTTGTCTCCTGAATCTGACTGACTTCTTCGAATCAGTCTCCAGAGCTGTGGACGAGGGTAAGGTGGTCCGCACAGCCTATCTGGACCTCACAAAGGCCTTCGACACCATCCCCCACTCTGGAATCATAGATAAACCTAGTAAGCTGGGCATAAATCCCTACATCACTCGATGGGTTGCCAACTGGCTTACTGACAGAACCCAGACTGTAAAAGTAGCCGACTCCAAATCCAGCTCCAGACAAGTGACAAGTGGAGTACCTCAGGGTTCAGTCCTGGGACCACTCTTGTTTGGCATCTACTTCTCTGATGTACAGGCCAACACTAAGGGACTCTGGCTAACAAAGTTTGCAGATGACTGCAAACTGGGAGCCATTATTGAATCCCCAAATGATGTGGATATTCTACAAAAGGGCCTTACAGAAACAGATGCCTGGTGCCAGAGCCATGGACTCAAGCTTAATGCCAAGAAATGTATAGTTATCCCCTTTGGAAAAAACATATACCCATGAATTACCACATAGGTGGCAGTACACTAAACATTGAAAGTATGATGAGAGACTTAGGGACACAGGTGGACAGTGGTCTCACTTTTGATAACCACATCACCACAACAGTCAGGAAATCCTTCTATGTGGCATACCTCATCACTAAGGGCTTTTCATCCAGAAAAAAGGAGGTCATTGTCCCACTGTATTCATCCCTCATTAGACCCATTATAGAGTATAATGCCCTGTTTGGTATATACCTCACAAGACATCTGCAACAGCTGGAAAGGCCACAGAAATACTTCACTAAAAGAATCACAGGCCTAAAGCAGATGCTATATGCTGACTGTCTAAAAAAAACTCTAGCTATACTGTGTGGCATATTGTCTACTCAGAGGTGATCACTGCTTAACATACAAGGCCATGTCAAACCCTGAGCTGTTGGACATGCTCCACTTAAAGAAATTCCAATCCCTTAGAGCCACACGCTCCAGGGATCTAAACATTGTCATCACAATGAACAAAACATGCTGGAGGGATAGGTTCCTGACCCAGAGACTCCCCATACTCTGGAATAGACTGCCCATACATGTCAAGCAGAGCGCCTCATTGGCCCTCTTCAAAAGGAACCTTGATGATTGGATGGGAGATAGGAAATTCACCCCGGGGATCATGTCAGTCACCCTGCTAGACAGGGGTCCAGAGATGTAAATATTGTGGGAAGAAATATCCAGGGAATTGTTATGGCTAGGCTTGCATAGGTCCTAGGGCCAATAGCCTAGTACCAACCTATGAACCTATGTCTTGCACTAAGAGATTGAGAGCTATTTATTAAGCCCCGGTGATTATTGTAGCATTCTGTTCATACTGCAGCCCTTCAGCGCTCTGAATTAAACAGGATTTTCTATCCATATTCGCTTACACATTTTCCTGGCCAGCAAACATTGTTGCCATCCATGAAACTTTGCTTATTTATGTTTAAACGCAGTGCACGGCATGAATGTGCAATGAATGCTGCTGCTCACTGTCCATTACCGCTCACAAATGTAAGCTCCATGTAGTCTTCACGCAAAGCCTACACAGAGTTTATTGAATCCCAGATATAGTGTAGAAATGTAGTATGAAGGATCAAGCTGATAAAATTAGTAAAGTTAAATCAGTATTACCCATGCTAGGACACATAGATAAATGCAAATATCAAAGACACAAGAAAAAATAAAAATTTTAAGATTTACTGAATAAATGTAACAGATTTAATTAATTGATTTAAGCCAGTGTTATAAATGTAAAGTGTAACAAACAGATTCACTTAGAGCAAATGTTCCCAGTAGGCAGCTATAAATAACAATAATGACAAAGAAAATCACCAGGAACAAAGCAGAGGATGGCTGGAACAATTCTGTCCAAAGTTGCATAAACTCTCAGGGTACTTGAACGATTTCAAACACAATCAATATACTCTGTTTAAAAGGTATCTTTATTCCGTGCACATACGACAGTTGGTTAGCGCTTTCGCTAATAGCTTCATCAGACCAACAGTAACTCTTACAAAGGTCTTTAAATACCATTAATGGCGGGAAAAAAGGATATCAACATTTAAAGACATATTACTATGACTAACGAAAATATATATATCATATAAAGTATATGCATTGCATAAAAACTACGAGTCAACCCATTAATCAAACTTCCACATCATTGACAATACATATATTGTGTCATAACATAGTGTGTAAAAAACAGTAAAAACTTTAAAAGCTTTATCACAGTAAAAACACGATGACACATGAAAAGTCACTCTCTCTCGGTTTAAAACAATGCTGGGTGCCATAGCTATAATATAACGCATACAATCAAGCGCATATAAACCATCAAAGACGATGTGTCTGTTATGATTGATAGACATAGCAACGCACCAGGCATCATTATGCTTGTCCTATAAGGGACCCCATCTAATAACTCTATGTATCTAGAGAAGTAATCTAACAATAAAAATAAAAACAACCTAGCTTAGATCGCTAAACCTATGACAAGGAGAAGTAGGAACACTGGATAAAAGTATATAACAGTATATTCAACAAATGTGAGCAACTATGTGATGGTAGCAACGTAAGTGAATATAATCAGTTCTTCAGTCTCCTCATTTTCAGGAACGGTTTAATCGGTACCTTACCGTTTAAACCAGGTGGGACATCAGCCCTGAACCTGATGATCCAGTTGCTCTCTTTGGACTCTGTTAAGTTACAGACATCACCACCCCTCTGTGTCTCCTGTAACATTTCTAGTATCCTAAACTTAAAGCTGTGTGTCTGATCAGTTTCAACGACATGCTTTGCCAGTGCATTCCGCAAACACCCTTTTCTGATGTGATAAACATGTTCCCGCATTCTATCCCTAAGGCATCTGTTGGTTTTCCCAATATAGAATGCGGGACATGTGATACAAGTGGCCAAGTACACCACATTAGTAGACATGCAATCACCTCTGGTCCTCATTCTAAAGTCACCATAACCATTGGGATGTGCAAAAATAGCATTGGACTCAATGTAGAGACAGAAATTGCAGCGGCCACAAGGAGATGTATATAAATTGTTATTCAAATTGACATTCCTAGGGTGCTTGGGAAAGCATAGCATCTTCCTTAAGCTCTTCTTGTTTCTATATATAAATTTTGGTCTTTCACCAACTATCCCTTTCACCTCGGGGTCAACAGATAAGACATGCCAATGCATGCTGATGATGTCCTTAATGGACCCTATATCTTTTGTATAAAGTATTGAACATGGAACACTATTTAAAGTGTTCTTCTCGGTGGCACCATTATCATCTCTCGCAGGCCTGTCTGAAAAATATGGAGCAGCTTTTCCATCTCTCAAACCTTCCACACTGGTGAACCCCAGTGTCAAATCACCTTCTGTATACCCACGCTGTTTGAGTCTGACAGAGAGGTCCTCAGTCTCATGCATAAACTTAGAATTACTCAGGGTATATCTAGATACCCTCATAGCCTGACCTCGCACTATATTCTTATAGACGAAGCCAGGATGCATGCTCGTACGATGGAGTAGTGAATTTCTATAACAAGATTTTCTATATAATCCAGTATTGAAAATACCTCCTTCCAATTTTTCCACATACACATCTAAAAATGGGATCCTACTCTTAGAGGACTCCATTGTGAATATCAGAAAGTTTGTGGTCTCATTCAACTCCCTAACAAATCTACCTAACTGTAAACTAGATCCCTTCCAAAGGAAAAACAAGTCGTCAACGAATCGCCGATAGAAGCAGACATGGCTGTTATATAATTCATTGGGAAACAATTCCCTGACCTCCCACTCGGCTAATTGGCACAAGAAGTGCCCATAGCCACGCCATCCCTCTGAAGAAACAATCTATCAGTGAAGCCAAAAACGTTGGATTCCAACACCACTTTCAAAAAAGTCATGTATAGGTCAATATCACTTGGCGTATAATCAGACACTCTCCTCAGGTGGTTGGCCACCATCTCCATCCCTACTCCATTGGGTATCATTGTGAATAGTGACTGGATATCCATTGTCACTAATACATAATCAACCTCTGTGATATTGGAACCTAGGAAACCATACAGGTCCAGAAGAAACTGTTTGGTGTCTCGTAAATGCGGAATGCACTGGCAAAGCATGTCGTTGAAACTGATCAGACACACAGCTTTAAGTTTAGGATACTAGAAATGTTACAGGAGACACAGAGGGGTGGTGATGTCTGTAACTTAACAGAGTCCAAAGAGAGCAACTGGATCATCAGGTTCAGGGCTGATGTCCCACCTGAGACTGAAGAACTGATTATATTCACTTACGTTGCTACCATCACATAGTTGCTCACATTTGTTGAATATACTGTTATATACTTTTATCCAGTGTTCCTACTTCTCCTTGTCATAGGTTTAGCGATCTAAGCTAGGTTGTTTTAATTACTTCTCTAGATACATAGAGTTATTAGATGGGGTCCTTGATGGTTTATATGTGACTTTTCATGTTTTTACTGTGATAAAGCTTTTAAAGTTTTTACTGTTTTTACACTATGTCATGACACAATATATGTATTGTCAATGATGTGGAAGTTTGATTAATGGGTTGATTTTATGCAATGCATATACTTTATATGATATATATATTTTCGTTAGTCATAGTAATATGTCTTTAAATGTTGATATCCATTAATGGTATTTAAAGACCTTTGTAAGAGTTACTGTTGGTCTGATGAAGCTATTAGCTTAAAGCGCAACCACAAACTTCGTGTGCACGGAATAAAGATACCTTTTAAACAGAGTATATTGATTGTGTTTGTTATGCAACTTTGGACAGAATTGTTCCAGCCATCCTCTGCTTTGTTCCTGGTGATTTTCTTTGTCATTAGTGTTATAAATGTGACAGAATATACAAACTACCTATCAGTATACCTATGGATTATGGGCTGTGATTAGAATCTGTTATACAAAGACATTTGATAGATACCTTTTGATAAATGTTAATTCCAAAACTAAAGTAATTTATTTCATGTCTGATATCTACAAATAAATTGTGCCAGTTTGCTTGTGACTTTGTTCTAAAACTCATTTCTTCTAATGTAAAAAAAAGTTTTTTTCCCAAAATAATGTTTGACGTTTTGTTAGTCATATTCTATATAAACATCAATTTGTTGACAATAATATATGCTGTATTTGTAATCTGTTTGACTCAAGAAACAACAGTGTATTTGTAAATGTGCCAGTGCCAAAGACTTTATTAAGAAGGAAACTCATTTCTCTGCAGAGATGGAGGAATGTGAAATATCCTTCTTCTAAATATTAATAAGGCCAACAGCCTACTGACTGTTAGACAAAAGAACAGATAAATGGTTTGGGATAAGGGCACGTAACCCTGTGTTAGTTTGTTACCAACTCCTAGATGGCCTCTATGAGGCAATGAGTTTGATATGTATGTAGTGAACATCAACAAATCAGATATCCATGGGACTTTTGTAGCATTGCGTTTTTAACAGAACTGTCAGAACTGAATTTGGAGCTTCAAATGTGATACCTAGTAACAACTTCTACCACTTCCATGCTAGTCTTATCTGTACAGGAACAATTCTATACACTGCCTTCTGCAAACAATTAGGAAACTTTTTAAATTCAGGTTTAGAAGCCTAATATTTCAGCTCCAAGACTCAAGATTTATTTGCTTGGCCCGGTGTAATCAGTTTTAACAACTGTGTTACCTTATGAAAATGTGTACATCAGAGCTCGCAGTAGGGTTCCAATATGAAATATTGACTTCCAGAAGGCCAACTTTTCAAAAGAATGTAAAAATGCCCAAAACTCAAGAGGGTGAAAAAATCCTCTTGTCTTGCTTTTTTTTTTTCAGAGGAGCAAGCCATGTTCCCCCCTAAAACTTATATATACCCACTCTGAGGTTACACCAACTTGAAGAAGGGAGAAATCTCCCTAGAAAGTGAATCACTAGTGGTAAACAATTAGAAATTATTTTGTCAGTGATTTCTATTTGTCTTTTTTTTCTGCGAGCAACTGAAACTTGTGGAATTTCTCCTTGAGACTGTGTAGGAGACCCTAACGGGATATATATCTCAAGCAATTCAGTAAGAAAAAAAATCACAATGAAACAAGGCATTACAGCTAGTTTTCACTTGAGGTGAAAATTTGCAGTAACAGCAAACTTCCTCTTAAGTTGGCATGCACATCAAAAGATGTTCATAAGTTCATAGGTTCATACTAGGCTATCTGCCGTAGGGCATTTATAAGCCTAGCCAGAGTGTGTTTGGCTTTCGCCACCCATTTTAAATTAATTTTGCTATGCCCTTTTTCAAGGTTAGTATACTGTGCCTCTGTCTAACAGTGACACAGAAGTGATACCCGGGGTAAACCTACGATCTCCCATGTGATTTTTAATTTTGCTTTCAGCTGAGTTCATGCAAGTTCTGCCTGTAGAGTCTTATAATTTTGACACATTTAGAAATGTCCTTTTTGGAGGGGGATGGAAACTAGAGAAGCTTGCTTGTTTGGTGCTTTTAATCATACCTGCCAGCCATAGGACTGCAGTTTTATGAATGAACTTGTCTGCAATGTGCCACTTCTGTTGAATAAGTTTGTAGGTGTGTGTTTGTTACATGTGTTTACACGGACATAATTTACCTTTTCCTTGAGTGGCCTGGGTCATGGCTCAACAGGATCCATGGGATCCATGGACCATTTCACTTACCTGTTTAACAACTACTTAATAAATGAATGAATGACTAATAAATGAATATATAAGTAACTGAACAAACAAATGTTTAAAAACAGGAAGCTCTTAGAACTGGTCCAGTTGACCAAATGAAGCAAGGGAGAACTCCAGAAAATAGTGACCATGGCAAGTTTGCCTGCTTGGCAATTGATGCATTGTATCTATGCCAAGTATGTGAAAGTAGCTGAGGTAGGTAACAGGTAGGAAGTATTAGTTTATGTCACTGAGTGTTATTTTTTTTTTTTTGCTCACCACATGCCATGGGCTTGTCTACCTGCATGGTTGGCCCAGTCATTTTGTGGAGTGTGCGATTGGCATCCTCAGACAGGGTATTAGCTCCCAGTCAGTGAACACAGATTTGAATGCAAAATTTTTAATTTACCCCAGAGTTTTACATTGAATGCAAAATTTTTAATTTACCCCAGAGTTTTACAATCACACTAATAGTTATATTAGCTTGGTGGGGTTATGGCTAGAAAATGAATTATTGAATGCCTGTTCACTGAATAAGGTTTGAAGACCTGTGAATCAATGAGAACCTGCTCCATGACTTAAACCATATCCCAGCAAAGTGGGCTGCAACAGGTGGAAGGACGCCATAGTAACAGGGAGGGAGAGGAACAGCAGTAGGGTGGAGTCTTTATCTTTTTACAGTGGCTGTCAAGAGAGGCTGCCCGTAGCCACAACAAGTTTAAAGTTGAAATCTTTGTTACGGTACCGAATAGATACTGGACACATGACTCGCAATTTTTCAAGATCATAGATGCACTTTACACTATACAATACAGAGTACTGTGATATCAACTTCAGTGCAATCTTAATACCCCAACTGAAACTTATCCAGTTTTATTTTGCACACACAAACATACACATACACACACATACATACAGCATTTTTACAGGAGGATTTAATGAAATGTCTACAGTACATAAACCATCTTACATGCCTTTATGGAAATGCTGCCTCTGCATATAGATAACTGTAAGACACCAAAATCAGTTAACTGTTAAACTATGCCAGCCACAGTTTAAGAAGCAAAGCTTTGAAAGCTGGAAGTGAAGAGCTGTATTTACACTATTTCAGTAACCTCCATCTAATAAATAAATTGCCAGCCACAGACATTTAAAACTGAATAAGAAAACCCTTTATCTGAAATAAATAAAATTAAGCAATGAGCTTTCAAACATCAACTGTACAATTACCTATGCATTTGCACAAAGAAACTACAGAACAATAAATGCATAAAGAAAATACAATATAATTGTGCTTAAACAGGCAGGTGGCTTATAGAACAAATCTAGCAGCTTATCTGGGCCTGTAACCACCAACAGCTGAGAACATATTTATTTTATATTTGTCTCTGACTTCTGTGTCCAAAGAGCAGTTGCACATTTTTTCAGGCAATTTCAGCATGAGATCTGCCCAGGAATGCAATCCACTTGCGCACACTTCACAGGAAAAGCAGAAATGACTTACCGACTAATGGTATTGTTGGGGGGTGAGAGATAGCTCAAGCCAGTGTCCAAGTAAGATAATGCATTCTTTAAGCTGAAAGCACTGTAAATGTGTCTGCATTTAAGACACTTACTAGTTTCAGTATGCAATAGTTCTGCACTTTCACTGAAAGTAGTCACATACTCAGCACAGTATTTCACTCTGCACATACTATTCATGTTACATGCTGCAAGATTTATGACACTCACAATTTTTATGAAAAGTTTTAATTACATTTAGCTTAGTTCAAGTTTAGATTATGGGTTAGGACGTGAATCCATATAAGCCTGCCATGTATGAAATAGTAAACTTATCGTTCTCTTAAAAAGATAGTAAAGCTTTTTATATGTTTCACCAAAACAGAATTACGGACTTCACTCAGCCTATCACATTTCTATTCTCAGATTCATTACACTTGATTTAACTAAATACCCCTTCTCCACAGACAGCAGATGTGGGTCCTACTGGAGTACAGAACACGATTAATGGCATCTAGATGCAGTGAGCACTATATAAATATAGGGACTATCGCTAGGGCATTGAAGCTATTAAATAATATTCATGTTTTTGCTTATATGGAGGACTTCAATCTATGAGTCTCTTTTTAAACTGCATGAACATAGGAAAGAGTTAAAACAAAAAACATTATTTCCTGATAAATACGTATCTAATAATAATAATAGAACATTTTTTGAGGCCATCAGCCTTTATTTCCCCTAAAACCAATACTGTAACTACATTTGAAAGGCTTTATCCATGTGTATATTTTTTACATATCAGCTGTCAGACTGCTAGATTAATAATTGCTCACTGAGTAAATGAGGGCTCATTTGGAATTTGACAGGTGGATGTTTCTGTCATTATTAAGCAAGTGGATAAGAGATAAATAACTGAGGTTCTGAACAAATTACATTCATAGCAAAATATATTTTCTTTACTAAATTATGTTAACACTTAAGGTAAATGTGTTGAAACCTGTAAGGAATGTAAATTGTGTTTTGATGTCTCACATTATAATCTGCTTCTTTGTAATTTTAGCAACCAAATGGAATATGATTTTTGATAATTTCACATCTCATTTTGGCTGTATTGTACAAATTACTCAAATTATGCAGGAAACTGACACTATTAGCTCCTGCCTGAGGTGTGTTCCACATTTATTACACCTAGATATGGTTTAAGTATGTTGTGGTACAGACTTTGTAGTTATGAATGCAGCTTACCTCTACTCAAATATCACCAATACTAGAAGAATTCAGGACAGATATTTTTGATTAAATCTGACTTGTAACAGTCTTTTCTATTTGTTTATGTTGTTTCAGAAAAAATACAGTCATGTTTTTAGCTTGGCACTGTGGTATTTGTTGTTAAGCATGTACTTCTATATTGTTTCGGAAAAAAAAAATTGCTATGACCACAGCAGTTTTAAGCAGTGTACAAATTTTTAATAAACTAGCACACAAATGATTTGCATGATCTATGGAAAGGCAGTAGTGATTGTAGTCCATTACCAATATGCTCTGTAAAAAATCATTCTTATGCGGTAAAGAGTGGTATTCCCATAAAATACATGGTATTCATATATGAACCCCACCAAGGACTTCCCTTCAATGCCATAATCTGAGCTGTTACATACGTGAAAACCAAGGACAGCTCTGTTACTTTAAGGCTTGATTAAGTTTATCTGACAAGCTTTACACAACTGCCTTTTAACTGGTAAATTTGTTATGTAAATAATATGACTCGTATCTTCATAATAGTGAAGAGTAGCTCTAAAGCAACTTGAGACTTATTCTGGCTAACCGGGATGAACATTGTTACACGATCTCCAGCAGGTCATATTCTACACCTTGGCTTTCTCTCTATCCATTCCAATCTTTTGACATTTTTCACAAATCTTGCAGGTCCCATCACAACCTTACCAATACAAGATCAGTAAAATTTTGCATCTACCGTCTTCATATGTGCTGTACTCCAAAATGACTTGAGAAAGTCACTGGCTGTCACTAAAAATAGTTTGCAGCACTCTTGAGTCCTGTCATCTTCCAGTTACCCATACAGCTCCACTTCCTATACCACAACACATTTCCCAGCACACTTATTGATTTCTTGTATAGCAGAGGATCTTGCACTCTTTATGCCAGCTGCTTCATGTGCACACTGCATGAGATCTTTGGTGCATGTGCACACTGCATGAGACCTTTGAGGCATGTGCACACTGCATGAGATCTCTGATCTGTATTTGATACAGCTTTGCCTTTTTGATTCTAATGAACATTACCTGCAGATAAATGTTACTCTTTTTCTTTACATGTTTCTTGGATTGAGGGTTATTCTTATTGAGTTCCTCTCCTGATGTTGCCATATTTTCTGTTTTGACAGTATACAGCCTTCTGTCTTTGAAATGTTAGCACATTAATGTACCCTTGGCTGAATTTTAGAGGTTATGCCATCCAGTTACTTCCCCAATCTCCAGCATTCACCAAAGATGCAGGCTTTACTACAGAAACCACTATACCTTCCCCATGTTTCTCTGTGGATATGGCTCTTCATAAATCTATGTGCACACAGACTCACACACAAACAGACATTTCTGAATAATGACAATCATAGCATGCTAGCACATTTTAAGAATATTACCAAACACTTCAACTTTCCTGTTTGCTTTACCATCTTGTCAGTCAAATAAGGTTCTAAATAAAAGTTCATGAAAGGGTGTGCCTCCCAGCCCTGCAACATTAACTGACCCTCTTACTATGAATTATTTATTTTTAATTATTGCAGGATTCATTATAAAACTGTCAGGTGGAGTTGTTCTTCTTTGCCTTTGTTTCCTTTCACTCACTCAGCATTAGATATAGCTTCTCTGAGTATCCAGAATCTTTTCTTTCAGTAAACTGACAGTCTTATTAAGACTACATTTGTTGCCACAACACTACAGTGTTGTCTTATAATCAGTTTTCATATGCTATTTTTCCATCAAACGTCTCTTTTGGTTACATAGATAAAACCTCTTAACTTTAGATCCTTCAATATTTCAGGTTCAGCTAGTTTCCTTCATCAGTGGTAAACATTTGCTGGGTTTCTAAAACTGGATTTAAACCCATTTGTGGCACCAAACAGCTCCTTCTAGAAGTATTGTGTCCCACTGGTCACTCATTGAACCATGACTATGCCGATGTTATAATCCTGATCAGTTAATCACATCCATAAATCTGCTGTACTGGTTGGCAAACCTGTTCCTTTACAATCCAATCAAACATCCGAACTGTTGTTTAAATGTTAGAGCTTTCTACCCACCATAGTAACTATGTACCTGTTTTGCATGCACATTAACATATGTTCCATTTTCTTCTTTCCTAATACTTCTAAACTTGGTACTATATACCTCCAGAGTTAACTTAAATTATGCAATTAACAATCATTTTCTGGAAAGTCTTAATTACTCATTTTACTAATACTGTTCAATGCCCTGTTATAACCTTGACTAACAATGGCAATTATATAATCAGCAGTGCAGCATACAAATATGATAGACTGGAATCTTTGGCAGTTTTTCGACCAGGTTCATGGTATACAAATATAATATCTTGCAAAAGGATTTGTTTCACACTGTGGCACAAATTCATCAGAATCACTTTGTGGCAATATATATATATATTTGTACTGTTGTTGGAAACTGCTTTACTGCATGCTGTTTATTACTACAATCATCAAATAGACATTATCTGATTAAACTATATGGCTGATTTGAACTGTGCTGAGGTTAAAATGATGCTGGCAGAGAAACTGGTAAGGCTTTACTTTTCACAGAGCTTTCTAAAAGAGGCTTACTGATAATCCTGTTTGTTGTCTGTGTTTGCAGATAAGTACCTGCACTGAAATGTGACATGTTCACAGTTTAATTCAACAGCAAGGGGCCACTGTCTGTAAACATTTTCACCTATATAGAAATCATGTACGTTTTTCAAGCAGAAAGAAAGTATAAATACCTGCCAACAAAATTTTTCAGGTAAATGAACTAAGAAATATTTCAATTTGTTAAAGATAGGTCTTTTATTGACAATAAAATAGTGTTGAAGTATCTATCTTTAATAATCATTTTACATGAATGATTTTTCACTAACAGATGCATTTAGGTTGTAGGGAGAGGTCCTCCTTACATTTAAACTGTGTTTCAGAAGAACTTTTGTGAGTAGATTATGTTTAATAGCTGGGTAGGGGAGAATTGTTCATGCTGTGATTGGTTACCATTTATTATACCATGATCCCCCCAAAACGTGCACGCTGATTGGCCAGCGTGCCCATTGTAAATCGAGTTATACTAATGGAAAAAGGTCCGGTCGCGGACTTTTTCCATTAGTATAACTTTTTAAACTGTCTCGCTATGTTAAATGGGTTTAACATGGCGAGACAGTTAAAATAAGCAACGGAGATCTCCGTTGCTTATTTTAAAGTCTCATGTTAAACCCATTTAACATAGCGAGCAATGTTTAAAAGCAGGAGCAAGATCTCCGTTGCTTTTTAGTCTCGCTATGTTAAATGAGTTTAACATAGCGAGAGTTTTAAAATAAGCAACGGAGATGTCCGTTGCTTATTTTAAAACTGTCTCGCTATGTTAAACTCATTTAAAATAGCGAGTCACTAAAAAGCAACGGAGATCTTGCTTTCTCCATTGCTTTTGCTCAACTCTGATGTACTGCGCGCAGTACATCAGAACTGCCGCGGATGCCAGACATCTGCGGAAGGGCAGTAAACAGGCATTATACTATGCCATTATTTAAGAAAAGTAACAGTTTCGTTTCTTAAATAATGTCATGGTATAATAGCAATAACCCACTTCTGGGTGTGGGTAATGCTAATTTACACGGTTGGCTTTGTTTGGTCCCTCGGGCTTCGCCCTCGGGACCAAACCATGCCAACCGTGGGTAAATTTAGCATTACCCACACCCAGGCGTGGGTTATTGCTATAGTCTTTTCTAGGGAAATGCAATGATGTTCATTTTTGTGCTAGGCTGGAAAATCTATAGATTTTGTTCACTGTAATCTGGTGTAGCTTGGCATTTTGACTGGAATTTAGGGTCATTATTGGTAGGCCTTATTCTACTGCGGTGGTGGTGCCGCAGTAGCGTTGTCACCTCACAGTAAGACGTTGTCCTGTTCGATTCTCAGCTAGAGCATCTTCTGGGTGGAGACATGCGTGAATGGGTGTACCTTCGTTGAAGGTTGTGCGTCAGGGGAGGCAACTCAGCACGTAAAAATTCTTCTGCCAATCATTAGCGGACTGGAGAACCACTGTGGCGACCCCTAACCGGGAAAAGCCGAAAGACACAACAACAACAACATCGGTAGGCCATATTCTAGTCTAGATATTAGCACATTTTTTGCTACTGCTGTTTTCTATTTTGAAGTCAGACAAATAGAAACTGCATAACAAATTTTAAGATGTGCTGTTACTGTACTCACCACTGATTCTGTAAGTTCTTTGAATGATTGTATTTGGTCAATAAAACTCCTAGATATTTGTAATCATGTACTTTCTCTACTTAGTTTGTTGCTGGATTAAGGATTTTAATGATATCTGTGGTTTATAATGGTTTAGTTATGAGCTGTTGACCATCACCAAACATCGACCATTAAATACCAAAAATGGTGAGCCAAAAAAAAACACACACACAAAATCTTTTTTTTTGTGTGGGGGGGGGGGGGCAAATCCCTTCCCCTCATAAATTATATATGCCAACTCCACGGTTACATCACAGTGAAGAAAGGGGGAAAAAACCCTGAAGAGCATGCCACCATATTGCACAATACAATATACTGTTGCAAAACTCACTGCAACATTAAATTCTAGTATTTAAGCCACTCAGCTACCAGTGCAGCGATGACCTCTAACTCTACTGACTTAAGCCACTCACCCACCAGTGCAGCAATCACCTGTAACTGTACTGACTTAAGCCACTCAGCCACCAGTGCACTGATAGCCTGTAGCTGTACTGACTTAAGCCACTCAGCCACCAGTGCAGCAATCACCTCTAACTGTACTGAATTAAGCCACTCAGCTACCAGCACAGTGATTGCCTATAACTGTACTGACCACTCAGCCACCAGTGCAGGGATCACCTGTAATGGCACTGGTTATAACTGTTTGTTATTCAAAAAGACCATGTATATGGTTTTCTTGGCATTTATTAAGAGATTGTTTCCTTGAACCCAATTAATTATTATGATAGAATCAGCCTGTAGCGGCATTTCAGCAGACTAGAGTGCTAATCCAGACATGATGAGAAGGATATAATTAATATAACATGATTGTTGTACACATGCAGTTTTTCAATAAAATGTGATGCCATCTACTAAATACAGAAACAGGAGGGATTCAACAGTGGTAATCATTATTTAAGAGTAGACACAGAGCTTGGAATGCCTTTGTGCATGAGACTTGAGAAGAAAGACTTTTTTATTACATTTTTTTATTATATATTCCACAAAAATATATACTATAGTGCTATCACAGACAAGTGGTAAATAGGAATGACCAATATGAGGGACAGATGGTGCACATCTAGCACATAGCTGTAAGTTGCTGAAGACAACTGCAAGAATTACTTTACTACTCCCAAAATGAGACTTGGATGACAAAAATAGGGAGACATAAGATTTTAAAATTTTTGCAATATTTGTTTTCCTTCAGTTCTTAATCCTGCCTGACCATAACAAAACTTTGCCTGGTATAGTGATTTACCACATTCATATCAAGTTCTTAGTATACTGCTATGTCTACTTTGTGCATGAGCAAAACTTCAGATGTGTTACTTTATATTTGATATATTTCACTGCCAGTTCATTTCAGGAATCCATTTTTATTACAATTATGTGCTTTTTCTCTCCTGACATCACTGAATATTATGATCATATTCCTCCATTTTGAAGGATTTCATTCAGATGTAATCCTCTATTTTTAGGGACATGTATGTTTGTATCATATCCATGTAATTATTCTTTGGGTTGCATAGTACATCAATTGTTTGTACATTCCTGGCATGTTTTCAGAGGCTTTATAAGGACACTCTGTCTTTCTCCTACCTACCAAAATATGTAAGTTGGTTGGCTACTAAAAACTAATAATACATATTTTGCATTTCGCTTTCCCTTTATGGTCAATGCAGAAAAAGGTTTACAATGGCTCAAATATAGCCACAGCACACTACACAAACACACTGTAAAAAGGTACTTACTTAATCCTTTTACTCCCATAAGGACTAGGTCTCAGTGAAAAACTCTATTAATCATGGAAACTTCAACTACCCCTCAATAAACTGAAACACCTTTACTTTGAATGTAGGATATGACCAAAAGTTCCTAGATTTAATAAACAAAAACTCCATATACAAGATAGTCAAAGAACCAACTAGAGGTCAAAATATCCTATACCTGGGTCTTACAGATTTAGCATTTATATGTGCCTTTCCCCATGATATCCTCCTCCCTGGTTAAATCTAGTCATAAACTGATAACCTTTACCTTTAAAATCTTGAAACCAATGGATGCCAAAGTCATGGAATTCACAGATTTCAAATGCACAAATCTTCTCCAATTCTATGATGAAGTCACCAAATTTACTTACATCAGTATCACTCAAGACATTGATGCAGCAAGTAGCTGCACAAAAAATATATGCTCACCTAGATAAATACATAAATCGAAATCTAAATAGAATGGGACATTTAACAGCAAACCATCCTGGTAATCTACAAACATAAATAAACTGTACAAGAAAATAAAAAAAACTCTTTGAAGTATATAGAAGAACAAATGACCCACAAATCAATGTTAACACTAAGACATTGTCAAAGAATTAAAACAAAAAAATATCAAAACCAAGGAAGCCCATGAACTAAGGCTAGCATCAGAAGATAAGGATAGTTACAAATCTTACTTTAGCTACTCCAGGAGTCTAAGAAATAATACCCAGCATTGGTCAGAACTTATTCAGGATGGCACTACTTACTTAGATCCAATCAAAGCCATATTATGGTCAGAACCAGGCCCCCTCCTGCCATTCCAATGTCCCATTACTTGGCTATCTCCTCCCAGTTACCATAAACACTGTTAAAACTGTCTACACATACTGGTTTCTTCTTTACTTTTGAAATGATTACAGTAATGTGGATTTAATTTATTGTTTAATGCATTTATCCTTTCTTGAGTGAGTTAGTCCCACTATGCTAGTAGTCTCTTTTCAGGGAAGGCCTGAGAGGGCTGAGATGATATTTATACTATTAGGTGAAATTTGACCAGGGCATTGGTGAACTTCCCCAAGTCTTTTCAATAGGTGTCGTGGGATCTTTTACATCTACCTGGCCTACCACCAACTCAGGCAGATGGAGCCTTGGTTTAACCTCTCATAGAAAGGATGACACACTCAGTACTGTAGCAACCCTCTTATGCTGCACTACCATGTCAGCAATCCACCTATTTGGTATAGGAATAGAACCCACAGTGATCTGCACCAAAGGCAAGTGTGGTACCTGTTATGTCACTGGCACTCAAATTTTATAGCAAAAACACTGATGACCATTTGCTGAACAAAGCAAAACAGTTGCACATTGAAAACAGACTTAGCATAAGCAACAGTAAACTTCTCTTACTTTGAAACTCACATTCATTGAAAATGCACCTGGCCAATGGCAGAGTAAGTGTACTTTGGTTCCAAGGATGTTTTCAAAACATGGGCCCCCTGCAAACAATTTTAGCACCATTCAAAAATGTATGTGTTTTTTTGAATCACCTTCTTCATCGTTTTATGTTTATTTTTTGTTTAATACAGTAACATTTGTTAGAGTGCATTTTAAATTTGTAGTTTGAATATGTTTTCCAGTAAGTAGTAAAACAAAATATATGAACCAATAATGACAAAAAGTACCTATTTCAGAACATTTCAACATTAAAAGGTGACTCAAACTGTGGTTATTATAATCCATAAATATCTGTACTCAATAATTATGGCCACCAAATTGACTGCGTACACATCACATCTGATTGTGATTAAAAAGCGGTCACAGTAAAGTATTCTAATTTGCTTTACCCAAATGCATACTAGTCCTGCAAAGGCATACTAATGACTTTTTAACTTTATTAGCTTGCCAGGGTCACTCATTTTTATCTACAAACATCCCCATCCTTTTCTATTAATAATAGTAATGACCAAAGGCACATATTCCAAATTTGTTTCACACAAACACACAGTAGCTAAATTATTCCTACTTATTTCACACACACACTAATCCTGCAAAGTGAGATTAAAGACTGTTTAAAAATGGCCAGATAAAAGCTTAAGATAATTTCATCCACAGAGTGAGGCCTTAGCCACACCCACAACCGCAATTACAGCCAGTTTGTTGACAGTCTGCTCCCATTATTGTTAAGAAATAAATAACATGTACTTTATACAGTTTAATATAGTCCATCCAAAGCTACCAATAAAGGTCACAAACATCATATCTTAAGATCTCGCCAGGTGTAGTACAGTTTAAACAGAACAGTATTTATACGAGCATAAGAAATATTAATTGCCTGATAAGATACGCTAAGTCAATATGCACAATCTCTGCAGAAGTAAAAGTCATCTGAATAATTTTACATTAAAGAGAATGATTATTAATCACAAGTTACTGCTGGCAAATGACTTTGCATTTCAACAAAATGCCCTTGAAGAATAAATTACCTGTGTCACATTAAAAACGGTATGCTGGTGATATTGCCATAACATTTCCTGAACTAAATTAGCCATGCAATACGGAATGACTGTCAAAAAACAACCACACGTTCTAGTTACTTGGCTACAGTCTAGGAGACCATTAAGGAGCCTAATTCAAATTTCCGATTGCTTCAAAGCATTGTCTGCTTAAGTGACTTGCTCAGTGTTCCACAGTAGGTAAAGAAAGGTGGAAAGATTTAAACCCTACACCCTTGCCACAGAAATCAGATCATTAATAAACCACAGCTTTAGACCTTTCCAATACCTGTCAGACTAACAGTTTTTAATTAAATGCTGAAATCCTTCACAATCCAATCTTGTAGAGAAGACTGCGACAATGACTACATAACGTATGCTGAAGATTAGATAATTCTGAACATCGTTCCAAATAATGCAGGCTATTTGACCTGGCAAATGTCAATCCCTTTGCAGTTACTGGAAGCTGAAAAGAAGGTACTCCAAAAATATATTCCTAAATGTGACATGTTTGGATTATATTGCACAATCCAGGTCTGTTAATTCATTCATTTATTCTTTAGTGTACTGGCTAAAGCAAAACAATTATAGACAATATAAATGTTGCTTTTGCTCAACAACTTCCAAGTCATACAAAAATCAGAAAACAATACTGTCTACAGAATATTGTTTTTTGGATGGGGGGATCTTGCATCCATGCAGGGCACCGATATCTAATTTTTGACTTCCATGTATCTTCTCTGTCATCAAGAATATCAATCCCTTAAAAAAAAAAAAAGAAAGAAAAACAAAAAGATTATCAATCTCTTTTAATATCACTCAGTACAGGTCAGACCTGAATGACTAATAATATTGTATTGTTGTAACATAAACCTCGAGAGACAACACAGGCAGATTGCGGACAAATGGAGCTCTATGCATGGTAATGATTCAGGCCCCTGCCAGCAATAATCCCATTACTTGGATGTCTCTCCCCAGTTACCATAAACACTGTTCAAACCTGTCAGTATACATACTGTTTTCTTTTTCACTTTTAGAATTATCAGCATATAGAAGGAAATAAAAAAAGAAAGAAAAGAAGGAAGAAGCTCATAATAAATGAAAAAAAACAACTAATAAATGTCTGTAAGGTACAGATAATACATACCATAAAGGACACTGCTTTCTTATGTAACACACAGATTACAGCAAATGATAACATTTTTCTATCAGAAAACCTTCAGTCTACAGAAAAAGGCACCATTTTTCCAAAAGAGAAGGTAGAAGAAAGAGGCAAGGGGCAAGTGAAAAGGAAGAAATCAAAATTGAATATGGAAGAATTGAAGACCATTACTGTAAGAAAAAGAGGAGAAAGACAGATGTTGACAACATGGCTCAAGCTGCAGCTGTACAATAACAGCTGGATGAGAATTGTATGCTTGCAAATGTAATAACTAATGAAAACAGTGGGATTAATAAGATTAATTGTGGTGAAGATCATTCCTTTGTAACAATTGATAGAGCAGATATTATTGAATTAGAAGCTGAAGATTCCTTAGATCTGGTCAGAAAAGAAATTCTTGTAATTAGAGATTCAATTATTAGAGGACCTGATACTTACATTTGCAGAGAAAATAATGAACATTGAATACTGTTATGCTTGCCAGGAGAAAAATGAGGATGTGCAGCCGACTTAAAAATGTCTTCATGTAAGGAAGTACAGATCTGTTTTTATTCATGTTGGTACAAATGATCTCATCCACAAGGACCCTCTGACTGTTAGCAGGGAACTTATAGCCCTCTTAGATAACATAGCTTGTACAGGTGTTAGGACATATTTTCCACAAATCATATATAGAAAGGAAAGTCAGGTCACTGTGAATGAAAAGAGTTTTGAGGTAAATACCTACACAAAAAAATGTCCTGTTTTAAAAAATGGAAATGAGTAGAGCATCTGAGCCCAGTTTTGGGTGCGTGTTCAGACAGGATGGCATGCATTTGTCAAGATCAGGGAAGACAATTTTTGCAGTAATTATTTTGCAATATTTGACAAACACAAGGCAGGATTTTTGTCAGGTTATAAATTTAACATTTCTCAGATAGCAACACTGGATTTGTCTTTGATGGTTGTTAATGCTAAGAGCATTAATAATAAAGTTTTCATACTGGAAAATTTGCTACGTTCCCACAAGGTTGATGTTGTTATTGTTTGTGAAACATGGTTAAAGGACAATGACTGGAAACCAGTTCTGTCAGTGTATAAATGTTTTCACTGTAACAGACAGTCTAACAAAAAAATGAGTTGGAGGTGTTATGATAGGGATTAAAATAGTTATGAGACCTGTGATTATTACATGTTCAGTGATAACACCAATACCATAGATTGTGTAACTGTGACAATAAAGACAACCCTGGAACATATAACAATCATTGGCATGTATAGACCACTGAAGTCAAGTGCTGATGACCTAGAGGGATTCATACATTTCTTGCAAGAAAAGCAAGGGGGAAGAATAATAATGGCTGTGGACTTAAATTTAAAAGAAGCAAACTGGAATTATATTGATTCAGAAACATTAGTAAGGATGTTATTCAAAACATATGTTCAGGAACAACAATTGCTTCAGTTTGTAAAAAAAAAAAATACCAAAGCACAGAACATACTAGACATTGCTTGTGTTCCTAAAGAAATTACAGTTACTTCATGTCAAGTTTTACCACTGTTGATGTGCAGTGATCAATGGATTATAAAGGTTAATTTGTTGCTAGATAATTCTTACAAACGGAAAACTAAACCAATGCACAGAAGATTAACAACAGATCATATGAAAACAAAACAGTCACTATGTAAAACTAATTGAAGTGATGCTTTCGTTTGAAAAAACTGCAGAATGAATTTGGAAAGTTTTGAAAGAGAAATTGTTTGAATGCAAAAAATCAAAAAAAATGTTTAACACCAGGATTTAGGCACACAATATCAGGATTATATATTTCCATAAGAACAAGATACTTCAATAAGGTGAGATACAAAAAAATTAAGAAATGGAAAAGAGGTTGAAATACAATTTTGAAAACTGAAATAAACAAGCTGGACAAACAAATTGCACATAGTGTGATACAATATTAAGAACATTTTGAAGAAAATTTATATAAATATATTGAGCATAATGGGAAACCATTTTATAAATGTATAGGATTTGGAATGAATAAAGACATGCAAATTGATAAGTGGTGTGTGGATTATAAAATTTATTCTCAGACATAAATTATTATAGATATATTTACAAATCCTTATGCAAAACACTGTGGCTCCACAAAGGGTGTGATAAAGTGCCCTACTGATATGGAGGTAACCTCAGACACTAAAATCAAATTAGATTAAATTGAAAAATAACTATGCAATCTGGATCCAAACAATCTACAGGGAGGAGATAGAATTAATAATAATGACCTGAGAATATTTCAGCAAGAACTTACAGTGGCATTATAGCTATTATTTACTAGGCCATATAAATATGGGGAGATTTCTCAAGATTGGAGGCATGCGCTTATTAAACCTATCTTTAAGAGAAAGTGAAGTAGGAAAAACCCAGAGTCATATAGACCCTTAAGTCTACTTTCATATTATGGAAAAATAATGGCGAAGGTAAAGGTGGATAAGTTCATAGCTCACAACTGTCCAGAATTTTGCAGAATATACAGATTCTTGACTCATATTTTTGGTCCTTTTCTCATAAAAAAAAGAAATTATGTTCTTACCATAACGTTCCATGTGAGTCATCCATCTCGCCATTCATTCTTAACTGATGGGTTTGGAGCCAATCCTCAGCTCTGTCTCAGCCATTTTTACAAGCGTGAAGTCTTCAATTAGCTCGAGGATAATCCCCTATCCGTTGATGCCCTAGTGTGCTCCTCAGATCTTGTTTGAGTGCATATTAAAATTTCTATAAAGGTGATCTCTTATACTATAAGAAAATGCCTGAAAAAGGTCAAAGTCCAATTATTAATAAAGTCCAGATCCCCCAGAAATCCACTGGCTGGGGGTTGGAGGGAGGGACATAAGAATGAATGGTGAGATGGACAACTCACATGGAACATTATAGCAAGAACATAACTTCTTTATGTGAAGTTGTCCTATCTTGACTTCATTCTTAACTGATGGGACAGCATCCCTAGCACCATTAATCTTGGATGACTCAACAGGAGTATATTCTTCAGCACAGTGGGTGCAAAGGAAGCCCTGTCCATGGAGGCCATATCTACTTTGTAATGAGTGATGAAGGTATGAGGTGTTGCCCAAGTTGCTGCTGCACAAATGGTATCTATAGGAACTTTGGCACAAAAGGCTGAAGAAGTAGCAATGGTTCTAGTTGAATGAACCTTTACTTTGCGTGGTAATTTCTTATTCACTGTGTTATAAGTAAAGGAAATATAGTCCGATAGCCATTTGGATAAGGTGGTTTTTGCTACCGCTGTACCTTTTTTGGCTTCTGAGAATGACACAAAACGTTGATCAGATTTTCTGAATTCTTTTGTTCTATGTAAATAGAAACATAATTGTCTGTGGACATCAAGTTGGTGTAGCATGCATTCTGCTTTATCGCCATACTTGGGGAAAAAGACTGGCAATTGTATGGTTTGATTTAAATTGGATTCTGAACAGACTTTAGGTAGGAAGGATTGATTTGTTTGCCGAGAAACTCTGTTGTCGTAAAATAAGAGATATGGGGGTTTGATTGAAAGTTCTTGTAGTTCTGACACCCTTCTAGATGAAGTGATGGCCACTAAAAAGATAGTTTTCCAAGTTAAAAATTTTAACTCGCATGATGATGCAGGTTCAAATTGTGGAAGAATTATCCTGGATAGGACAAAGTTGAAGTTCCATGGTAGTAGTGGAGGTTTTATTGGTGGCCTTAAAAGGCAATTACCCTTAAGAAAGGCTTTACACAATCTACGTGACATAATGTTTGGTCGATTTTCACCTAGATGAAAATTTGATGTTGCGCTAATTGTACCCTGATGGTAGCAGCTGCAGCACCCTCTTCAAAAAGCTTCATTAGAAATTCTAAAATAAGTAAAGGGGAGCGGAGTAAGGGTCAATTCTATTTTCTAAAGCCCAAATAGAAAATCTTTTCCATTTGTTAAGATGCAGTCTTCTTGTTGATGTCTTATGAGAAGATATCAAAATGTGTCATGTGGACAATGAAAGATTTTGTAACCTGGCTATGTTTGGAACTGGAGCAGCCAAGCTGTCAACTTGAGGGTTTCTAAGGACAGGTGAGGTTGTGGGAAGGGGAACCAAATTTGACAAGGCCAGTAAGGGGCTATCAGAATTAAGGTCCTTCCCAATATGCTGGCTTTCTGTATAACTCTGGCTATTAATGGGAAGGGGGAAAGCATATAGGAGTCCCGGGGCCAATCGTGTATCAGTGCATCCCTTGGGGACTTCCCCAGAGGGGGAATTAGGGCAAAATAGTTGCTGCATTTTGTGTTTGTGGACATGGCAAAAAGATTGCAGCAAGGCTGGCCCCATTTGCAGAAAATGCTCTCTGCTACCTCTTATTTGAGGGACCACTCATGTGGCATCAGTATTTCTCTGCTGAGTTTGTCCACAATCACGTTGGATCTTCCCAGGATGTGCATTGCTATTCAGAAGCATTGTGAGTAAGTTGCCCACTGCCAAACTCTGAGGGCCTCTCGACAAAGGGGATATGATTTGATTCCTCCTTGTTTATTTTCCATACAACTGACATATTGTCTGTTTGGATTGCAATCGTTCCTACAGGCAGAGTGTCTTGGAATGGCTGCAACGCTAGAAGCACTGATCACATCTCTAGAACATTGATGTGCAAGTGAACCTCGTATTTTTGCCATGTGCCTTGGGCTGTTCTTCCTAGATAATGCCCCCAACCCTATCTGGGAAGGGTCCATGGTCACCGTGGCTAATGGAGTTGGGGGAACAAGGGTTTTGCCTTTTGTCACCTAGTTTGATTGAAGCCACCAAAGTAGATCTCTTTTGCAAGCTTGCATCAGAATAATCTTGTGAGACATCATAAGCATCTGCATTGACCATTGTGCAAAAAGAAAGCACTGTAGGATCCTCATATGCATGCTTACCAGGGGAATTACTGTAATAGCTGCTGCCATTGTGTCCAGCACCTTTAGAACCTCTCTGGCTTGACTTTTTGTTTTGTGTAGAACATTCAGGACTTCTTTTCAAAGGACTTGAATTCTCTCTTTTGGAAGGTTTACCATCATTGTGACTGTGTTTAATTCTGTTCCTATAAAAACGGTATGTTGAGATGGCAATAAGGCAGATTTTTTGTAGTTGAGAGTAATTCCTAACTGTGCAAATAGTTTCAAGGTTGTGTCTCTTGCTTGGATGAGTAGTTGCTTGGCGCTGGCGGTTAGGAGCCAGTTGTCTAAGTATGGAAACACTCAGAATCCTAGTCGCCTCATGTGAGCTGTGACTACTGCCATGCATTTGGTGAACACTCTGGGGGCTGTATTGAGGCCAAAGGGCAGAGCCAAAATTGATAATGACTGGCTCCCAGCCGGAAGCACAGGTGACTTCTGAATGGCCTGTCCATTTTGATGTGGTAGTATGCATCCTGAAGGTCTATCAAGCACATCCAATTGCTTTTCCTAGAAAAGAAAGTATTGACTACAATGTGACCATCTAGAACTTTGTCTTTTTTACTGACTTGTTCGGTCTGCTGAAATCCAGTATGGGTCTCCAGTCTCCTGTCTTCTTTGGAACTAAAAAGAATCTTGAGTAAGTTCCGGATCCTGTTTGATCTGTGGGAACTGACTGGATGGGTCTTTTTTCTAGCAACTTTTGAATTTCTATGGTTGCTTGATCCCTCTGATTTGGTGGAATATCCAGGACACTTTTGATTTGCAGAGGTGGCATTGAAAAGGGTATTGAGTAACCTCTGGATATGATTCTTTGTACCTATCTGTCTTTTGTAATTTTTAACCAGGCAACTGGGTAGAAAGACAAACACCCCCCGACTGCCTCCAGAGTGGGACAGATGGGCCTCCTCTCAGGAGTGCTGAAAAGGCTTACTGAAGAAAGATTCATGGTCACCTTGGTTCTGTGGAGCCCCTCGGCCACGTGGTCATCGTCTTCCATTATTACCTCTTTCTCTGCCCCTGAAGAAGGGTTCAGCATGTGTGTCAGGAAAAACTTTCTGTGATTTCTGGAACCATATCTTTTGCCCCTTTTGACCCTTGAGATCTGGAAGGGGTGGAAAAATGTACTCCCACAGCAGAGAGAGGCTTTCCCTCCTGTTCACACCTGGTTAAAGTCTCTTTTACTTTAGGACCAAACAAGGATGAGCCATCAAAGGGGGTGTTTATAAAGGATGACTTGAAGGGTTCTGCAAAGTTACAGAGGTGAACCCAGGAGTGTCTCCTAAGGGCTATTCCTGAAGACGCTGACCTACTAACTCCATCAGCTGCATAAGAGATTAGCCTCATAGACAAATTCACCTGGGAGTTAAGGGTGGAGAGCTGGGATGATACTTTCTTTGATATCCCCTCAGCTACTGAACCCTGGAGAGAATCTCCTAGCTCTTTTATGAGATCTTTCTGTAACCTAGTAAAGTGGGTTAAATAGTTCTGAGACCTGAGGGTAAGGGCCACTGATGAATACATGCACTTTCTGTATCTGTCCATCGTGTGCAAATCTTTATTTGGAGGATGAACAAATGAGGACATTTCCGATAATTCATTTTTAGTGGCTGCCGCCACCACCATAGCATCTACCACCTTTTGTTAAAAAAGCTTTGTCTTCTGGGCTGGTGATAAATTTATTAGACCTGCTAGGGACAGGCTCCACTGTGTCTGGAGACTCCCACTCCTTTCAAAAAACTGATTCCATGAGCTTGTTGAAAGGCGGAGACACCCAGGAGGAGGAGGGTCGAGATCCAAAAGCTTTCAGGTACACGGACTCCTCATCAGAAGGGTTGATGGGCTTCCAGCTGCCTCGATGTTTTAGGATCTCTAGGATGTCCACAAAGGAGACTTCTTCAGAGGGCGATCACGGGGACCCTTCTGATACATCGAGGTCTGTATCAAATGTAATTGACTCCTGTAGGGAGTTCAAATGCTTCCACTTGCAAGTATCCTTTCGAGAGCCCTCTTCAGAAGGATATCCTGGAGAGGTCTCAGAAGATAAGGGTCCACCCACTGGGGTTTCCTGAAGTTCTGGATCTCTACTCCTTTATGGAGTCAGTTTTGCTGAGACAGACACTGGTGCCGTAAGGGATGGAATGGGAGTAACTGAAGGTGAGGCTGTCTCTGAGGACATGGTTCTCCTCATAGCCTCTAAACCCCCACTCACATGAACCGAAGGAGGATCCAGCTTCGGGGAACCAAGAGGCACCCCCGGCACCACAGGACCAGACTCCGAGGCAGAGGTAGGAGCTGAGCTCATGTGAGCTGAAGCTCCAAGAGGAAGGGTCAGATCCAACAAAAGGCTGGCTCCACTCATCCCCCCAGAACTGACCAGTGAGTGTCAGCTCCTAGACTTCTCGGATGGCACCGAGGTAGTCAAAGCTGTAGGAGCCAAAGATCCTGGAGCAGGTCTTGGTTCCAAAAATCCCATCACCATCGGTTCCACCCCTTCCGGCTCTGAAACCGCGAGTTGAGTCGAAGGAGGAATTGAGGTAGAACGTGGAGGTGTAGTCAGTTCTAAGGCCTTGGTGGTCAGTTCCGATAAAAGTTTGGCCAGCGCCGGTGTCTTCAGTAGTCTCTGCACCACATGATCCACATCAAAATTGGAAAGGCTCCTGAAGGATCTGGATGATGGGGCTGGAGAAGCTGTCATTTGCAGTAATGGTGATCGCAATGTGGGAGATACTGGCTCTGTACTGTTAAAACCAATGGCTCTGACACCATTGGAGACAAGGTTGAGATTCTCTCTGATCCGATATCTTTAGTTGCTGTCAGAGACATTCTAGGTGTCTTTTTAACCAGCTCTGACTCCTCCAAAGTAAAGAATCTTTTGAAGGATTTAGCCTTTGCAGATGAAGGGGACTTAGCCTTTTCCTGGTAGCTTTGACCTTTTTCCATGGCTTCAGCATAGCTAGACTTTCCTCAGACCTCTTAAAATTAGTTTATTTTTCCTTTCATGGAGGACTCTTACACTAAAAGAATGACAAATAGCGGAAGAGTCCTGTAAATAAATTGCACCCAAGCAATAGACACACACTGTGTGTCCATCTGTGAAGGACATTTTTAGCCCACACTTTGGGCATTTTTTGAAACCTGAAGGTTTCAACTCCTTTGCCTGTTTTGACATTCTAGCAATAATGTATTTCAGGGAACAATCAGTTTTGTTAAACCTCTCTAACTTAACTGAGGTTATAAGGATAATTATATTTATTTTACTATAAATTTCCGAAGGAGAGAAGGTACACACACACACACACACACACACACACACACACACACACACACACACACACACACACACACACACAAAACCTTCGGACCAGCAACCACAAAATTTGAAGAGAAAAAAACCTTCTAATTAAAACAGGCTTCTATAACAATACTAAACACTATATTCTATATAATTATCAAAAAACACACCAACTAGTAAAGAAGAAAGAGCCCTCTAACTTAAGTGAGCTGTTAAATACAAACTATACACTACACACTGCACACTTTAAATACTTAGAATAATAGTTAATGGTATAAGCCAAAAGCACATTATCAAACACTCTTAAGAATTTCTACTCAAGATCTACGTAGCAGGATAGGGTAAGGGTAGGCCCAACAAACCAATGGCCTTGGAGTTCAAGGGATTCTGCTCTTTAATTTTTTAAAGTAGAAAACTAGAAGAAAACTATAAACTAAGCTGTTTAGGAGTAATACAATTATTTTGAATAGTGATACTTATAACAAGAGACAAACTAAAAAGGTAAGAAAAGTTTGTCACTTAGCCTGAGCTAGTCAAACAAAACTCGATCTGTTTCCATGGCAAATGAGATCTGAGGAGCACACTAGGGCATCATGGGATAGGGAATTAGCCTCTAGCTAGTTGAAGACCTTGAGCTTGTAAAAACGGCCGAGTCAGAGCAGAGGATCAGCTCTGAACCCATCAGTTAAGAATGAAGGTGAGATAGGACAACTTCACATTTGTAGTTTTCTGACAAATCATTGAGGACTGAAGTCAGAAAATAATGGCAGACATTTTGTTTTCAGACTTCATATCCTTCAAAAAGTTTATGCTAATGCAAAACCTGTTGTTCCATCAACTTTCTAAGTTTGTAAGAGCAATATTTAAAAAGAATCCCTATTTTTGGGCAGATGTCCCTTCAGTATTTGTGGCTTTGGCCAGATTTCTTGCTCTAAGAGGTTGAGAAGTGTGGATAAGTTATTGTCTGAATTGGAACGGTTGGGACTTGAAAACATATATCAGTTTGCATATGTTGAAAATAGATCTATTACCACCTGTAACGTGATGTTCTATAACAATATAATAATAGTTGTGAATGAAAATTTGTGCTGTGATGTAATTTATATAGATTTAACTAGAGCATTTGATAGTGTCATACACAAAAGTACTGATCAACAAATTAGAACAACTAGTATTAATGTACTCATGACAAGATGGATTACTGCATGGCAAGTATCATACAGCAATTGGACAGGTGAAATTCTTGGTTTCAGTCAGGGTATCCCACAGGGCTTTGTCCTAGGCCCATACTTGTTTAGACTGTATTTTTCAGAGGGTCTGTATTATAACAACGAATGATCAGATGATCGAACATTGTTATATCGACCCCTAAATGTCGAAAATCCAAAACAGCGAACAACCAGAACATTGATTTTTTTCCCAGGGAAAAAATTGATGTTCCCAAAAAACACAAGGCAGATGAAAGTGTGTGTGAATATATTGCTGAACTGAGCACTTATTTTCATAGGTGGGTGAGTGGATGTCAGGTCACCACTTCTGAAAGGCTGGAAGATCTTTTGATGTAGGAACAAGCCCTCAGCACTTTGCCTGAGGACATGAGGATCTGGTTAGCTGATAGACAACGTGCTACTTCAGAGGAGTTGGGAAAGAAGAGAGACCTATACCTAGCAAGCAGGACATCCCTGCACAGGAAAGGGACCCCAGTACTGTGCATGGGTCTAAAGGCCCCCATGGTGAGCAGCCCAGACTGCCCCAACAGAATCTGCCAGTAGCAGGGGAAGCCACTAGTCCAGGTACATGTCCAGTAACTAGGGTTACATGTTTTGAATGCAACCAGTGAGGCCATGTCACATACAGAAATCCAAGGAGGCAAGGTGGGGAACAAAAGGTGAGGGACCCAGTAAGTGGGAAAGACAAAATGCCAACAATAGGTTGTCTTGAGACAGCAAGGGTACCCAACTACCACAAGAGGTTATATCCTACCATAGTGAATGACAAAGAGGCCATTGCTAAGAGAGACACAGCCTCTGACATAACCATTGTGAAGCCTGCAATGGTTACAGAGGAGCACTACTTGGGTGATCTACTCCAGTCAGAGCTTTAGGAGGGATCTCATTCATAATACCTTTGACTAGGGTTCACCTTGACTTGGAGGGTGGAAAAGGAAGCCAGCAAGTAGATCTGTTTGAGGATATCCCTGCAGGTGTCCTGATAGGGAATGATTTTGATAGTGCAGTACCATGTGCTTGTGCAGTTACCCGCACTCAGGCTTGGAGACAAGCATGTGAGTCTGGTAGCCTGGGGGAGACCAGACAGACCGCATACTTGCAGCTGGGACTGGTGAGGTGGTTACTTGAGGGAGGGAGCTACCCTGTAACAGTGAGACTGAAGGTGAGCCACAGTTGCTTGTGGGTACTGATGTTCCCTTGGACAGAGGGACTGCAAGGGTATAGGTGAGTAGTAGTACCCAGGCTGACAGTGAGGCACTGCTGCCAGAGGATACCAGACTTCCTGTGGAAGGGGAGCTGGGGAGGGTTACAAAGAGAGAGTTGAAAAAGGCTCAGCTCTCAGACCCTACATTGCAAGGCCTGAAAGAGGTAGCTGGTGAGAGACCTGATTCTCAAGGGAAGGGGGAATCTGTATACTGGGACAAAGGGTTACTGTATAGAGAGTGGACCAATGAGGGAGAGCTAGAAGGTGAGAGAATACAGCAGTTGGTAGTGCCTAGAGCCTACCGTCTGGTGCTTCTAGCCATAGCCCATAATATTCCCTTTGCAGGTCATATGGGCATAAAACGTACAAAGAGACATAGTATGCAGAACTTCTATTGGCCTGGAATTTCCAGAGATGAAACAGGGTACTGCAGAACCTGTGAGCAGTGCCAAAAGGTAGGCAAGGCAGGAGACAAGGTGAGAGCTCCTTTGATGCCTTTGCCTGTGATTCAGGAGCCATTTCAGGGAGTAGCTATGGATATTGTGGGGCCTCTGAGTACCCCAATTTCCACAGGGAAAAAGTATATCCTAGTGGTAGTAGATTATGCTACAAGATACCCTGAGGCAGTGGCTTTGTCCTCTATTGTGGCAGAAGAGCTGGCAGATGCTTTGTTAGAGATTGTCAGCAGGGTAGGTTTCCCAAAAGAAATACTGACTGAAAGAGGTGTTCATTTCATGTCAGACCCGCTGGCTTGTCTGTGGAAGTACCATGGAGTGAAGCACCTGAAGACCACCCCCTACCATCCCCAGACTAATGGTCTTGTTGAGAAGTTAAACTCTACACTCAAGTCCATGCTATGGGCATTTGCAGACCATTTTAAGTGGGAGTGGGACAAATATTTACCCTATCTGTTGTTTGCTTACAGAGAGGTTCCCCAGGAATCCACATATTTTTCACCCTTTGAGTTGCTGTATGGGGATAGGGTGAGGGGGCCTCTAGATTTAATTCAAGATGAGTGGGAAGGTGAGTGTGAATCTCACAAGGAGTCTGTTGTGGCATATGTCCTAAACCTCAGGACAAGGCTCAGGGAACTCACGGGCTTGGCCCAGGAGAACCTTGCAGAAGCCCAACAGCAGAAAAAGGTATGTATGACAAAAATTCTCGAGCTAGAGAGTATGCTGTAGGGCAGCAGGTAATGGTTCCAATTCCTGTCAGACACGACAAGCTGCAAGCAGTGTGGGAGGGACCCTACAAGGTGGTAAGGAAGGTAAGTGATGTTAACTATATGCTCGGCAGGAGGCAGGAGCACAAATTGTTCCATGTTAACATAATGAAACCTTGCCATGATAGGGAGGTCCTTGTGCTGAGTATTTGCGGTGGATTGCAGGAGGAGTCTGAGGGAGATCTGGTGACTGATGTCCTCAGTGAGGCTCGGACTGACATCTTCTGTGGAAGGGGTAGCAATGTCCCAGCAGCTACCTCCTACCTAGGTTCGAGAAATCCAAGCAGTGTTACAAAAGTTTGGGGATGTGTTCACTGGGAAACCAGGATGCACCCTCCTGGTGCAGCACCAGGTGGATACAGGACCCCAAAGGCCTATTAGGCAGCCCCCTTATAGGATGCCTGAGATAGTCAAACTGACTCTGAGGGAGGAGATACAGGAGATGTTGGAACTAGGAGTAATTCAAGAGTCCAACAGTCCTTGGGCCTCCCCAGTGATACTGGTGCCAAAGGAGGATGGCAGCACTGTGTGGACTACAGGAAATTAAATAGTCACACAGAGTCAGATGCTTACCCCATGCCTAGGACAGATGAGGCCCTAGAGCAGCTGGGTGTGGATAAGTACCTTACCATCATTGATCTTACCAAGGGTTACTGGCAGGTGCCCTTGACTCCCATTGCTAGAGAGAGGTCAGCCTTTGTGACTGCTTTTGGCTTGTATTAGTTCACAAAGATGCCCTTTGGCATGAAAAATTCCCCAGCGACTTTTCAGAGGTTGGTAGATCATATCCTAGCAGGATCAGGAGGGTTTGCCCTTGCTTACCTAGATGATATTGCCATCTACAGCCACTCCAGCAAGAGCACCTTCAACATGTCAGGGAGGTGCTGAGCAGATGACAGAGGGCAGGGTTGACCATTAAGCTCAGCAAATTTCAGGTGGGTATGGCAGAGGTCTCCTATCTGGGACATAGAGTGGGGATTGGAAAGATCAGACCAGAACCTGCCAAAGTGGAAGCCATTCAGGCATGGCCTGCACCTGTTACCAAAAAGCAGGTGAGGGCATTCTTAGGGATAGCAGGGTACTACAGAAAGTTCATCCCCAGTTATAGTACCATAGCTGCTCCCCTCACAGATCTGACAAGGAAAAACAGGCCAGACAAGGTAGTGTGGACCCCAGCATGTGAGCAGGCATTCCAGAAGCTTAAAGAAGCTTTGGGAGGACCCCCTGTGTTAGCCAGTCCAGATTACAGTAAATAATTTGTTGTGCAGGTGGATGCTTCAAACCATGGGGTGGGGGCTGTACTTAGCCAGATTTCTTCAGAGGGAGAAGAGCACCAAGTGATTTATCTCAGTCATAGTTCCAACCCAGGGAGGAATGCTATGCAGCTGTAGAAAAGGAATGTCAAGCCATAGTGTGGGCACTGCAGAAACTTCAGTCTTATCTGTATGGAAGAAAATTCACTGTAGTTATAGACCACGATCCCCTAACATGGTTACACAGAGCCAGCCAGCAAAATGCCAAGTTGCTAAGATGGAGCTTAGGGTTGCAAGCATATGATATGTCAGTGCAGCACCACAATGGGATTAGCATTGCCAGTGTAGATGGGCTCTTGAGACAGAGAATGGGGTAAGGTATACTCAGATAGACCTAACCCTTTTAAGCAATGTTTCTCAAGGGTCACTTGAAAAACTAGCTTGAGTTCTCTGGGGGAGAGATATGTGAAGGCTGCCAGCCTAGCTAGATAGAATTTTGTAGATAATTCTGTCAATTGTAAATATTAATGTAAGCCACATGCTTGTTCTCTTAAATGTAAGAAAATTATGGTAAATGTTGAACTTCAAAAATGTGACCACATTGCACTCTGCTGGAGGAAAGCTGATAAGTCAAGCATTGTATAATTGTTTGATCTCAAAACTCGGAGCCGAGATGTCTGAATGAAAGAATTCTTCCTATTGTTTTGAAACCAGTGTTAATGGCTAGAATTTACATATATAATGTCTTTTATTGCTCTGGCATCCTGCCCAGCTGCAAGGGCTGTTACACTCTGAGTTTATGTTAGCCTGGGAAACAGAGAATAATGACGTAATCTGAAATGAGTCAGTGGTACTGTGTTATCAATTTAAGGACAGAGAGAGGGAGAATCAGAGCATTTTGCATTTTTTTCAGAAGTGACATCACCAACACTGCCTTGCTCTATGTGTAAGTTTACTTTAGAACTGTGTTTGCTCTTAGATATAGATAGGAAATAGGAAGTCTAGTCTAGCTATTTTCTGAGGCGGCAGTGGTGCAGCGGTTTGTGTTGTCTCCTCACAGCAAGAGGTTCTTCCATTTGATTCTTGGCTGGAGTGCCTTCTGTGTGGAGTCTGCATGTCCTCCCCACGGTCGAGTGACATTAAAGACATGCAGGTAGGTGCAAGCGTGAATGGGCGTGCCTTCTTTGAAAATTGGGTGTCGGGCTGGCAACTCAGCACTGCAAAAATCTACTGCCAATCATTAGCGGACTGGAGTTCCACTGTGGCGACCCCTCACTGGGAAAAGCTGAAAGAAGTCTAGCTGTTTTCTGTATTGATGTCAGAACTTTTCTACTGCATTATTTTAACCATTTCTCTGTGATCTCTGAACTCTTGACTAGCACTGTGTAGTAAGAAGTATTGTCTTGTGTTCTTATTATTTATTATTAAATATTTTAAACCTTTCTACTGTGGCTCTTTTATGTAGAGGTAATTTAAGCTCTAGAGTCCATTGCATGTACATAGTGATACTGTCCAAGCCACTCCAAATAAGCCTTGCTGTTCGTCACACTTACCATTTGGATAATAATATTGCACAGTAAGAATTGGGCATCCTTTGATAAGGGTCTTATTAGTATCTGATGTTAGTGGTTGGTAGCAAGTGGTACTACTGTATAGTCTGGGCAGAAAGGGCATAGGTGGAGAACCTGTGCCAGCTTTCCTCAGGAGTGTCTGTGTGTTTGTATATAACTCATATCTCAGAGTGTGAGTGTGTGTCAGCTACTTGGGCAGGAACACAAAACACTGGTTGGACAGAGAGGGTGCTGGAAGTTTTAGCTTGACCACTAGGTTGAGATCTGGACCCTTTAGCTGTGCCAGTGGGGAGTCTTTTTGGGAATCTGGAGAGAAAGGGAGAAACCAGGCCCAGACTGGCTGTGATCTATATGTTCTCTTAAGGGAAATTGTACTTTACTTTGTGTGTATTTGTTATCCTTCCCAATGTGGATGCCCCTCACTGGTGTTAGTGGTGAGGATTGAGGCTCTTGATTGCTAGGCTAGTGCACGGGCATCACACTTACTACTGAAAGGTGATCATTCAGAAATGTATTATTCTGTCATTCTGGTAAAGTAAAACCTATTTGTTCAATGCAGTGATGTTGGTGAAAGCTGTCATAGCCTGCTTAATGAACATCTAAAACAAAGCCACAAAACTTAAAATATAATGCATTTTTCATAATGTAAAACTATATTTTTCTCCTTTAGATGCACTGACCTTGCAATATGTTTAATTCAGAAAAAGGTTGCCAATGCTCCTATCACAAAACTCTTGTTTCAAAAGTGTATATACATTTTTTGAAAAGCAAATCAGATAGGTAAATTTCATCTCTGTGGGAGGAGAGTGTATCATATGGTCAATGAGACATTTTTCTGTAGCCTGTAAAAATAGTCACCATGTGGAAAACAAATGGAAATGAACAACACAAGAATGTCACAATGTAAACTGTTGTACCTTCCTGGATCCTTATATTACATCAACTGCAGAAGAGTTAAATAGTCCACTGGATTAGCTAAGTTTTTTTTCTCTTTGTTATTAATGCTTGTTTTTCATCACTTGTTATTTTAATGAATCATTTGTCTCTTCACAGTTTGAAACCAATTGATCATTGCAACCTTTTGTTTAATTATGTTAACTTTATATTATGTTTTAAGCCAACTGTATTATTTTGTTCTCAGTATAAGGTAAATATTGATCTAGTTTCATTAAAAATGACATAGAATAATTATCTGTTGACAAACTAGAAAAGAGAATTGCTCGTTATTTCTGAAAATTGATTGAAGACTACGACAGTTGTCATAACACCTAATGCAGTAAACTAATGAATAAAAGAATCATTGGGTTCAGGAAGATAGTTTCAGCTCAAAGAAGCCAACACAGTAACTGTGTAATACGTTTATATGAATGGTGGCAGAAAAAGCAGTGACTGTATTCATGTGGTGGAACATATACCTCAGCATTCTAAGTGTGGAAGTTGTGACAGGTTTATATACCTACTTGTTTGTACCTGTATCAGTGCCAGTACAGAGAAAGTGAAGTGACTGACACATGATTACTAGTCTGCATAAGTTATCTAAGTCAGTGTTGAAAGTAAATAGCATAAACAGAAGTGGTCAGGCCAGTCAGAGTGACAGTGGTGTTTTAGTTATAAGAAGAGAGTGGTGGGAAGGCTGGCCCCCCGGAGTAGAGGGCTAAAGCTCTGAGTGCAGCCCAATGATGCATGTTCTCTTAGTATCTCAGGTAATGGAGGGTCTGCGTAGGGGAGGGAAAGAGAGGATGGGAATGAATAGCCAGTGCCTGGTCTTCCAGTGTTGGGTGGGGGGGTTGGGGGTTGGCAGTTCAGCTCACTGCATTAACGACACCTACAGGAATGTAGACATATCACCTGCAAAAATGAGCCCACAGAGCCAACACTACACAGCAGGGTGTCACTTAGGTAGGAGAGGTCAGCATGTGTGATAGCACACGTGTCTCCTGTGAAGTAGCTATTGTTGAGCTCACATGCTACTGATGGGAGGGAGTTAGGATGGCCCACATCACAGACACGCTATCCAGCTCCCTCAAATTTGACTATCACCTCTGAGGGGGATGAGCTGAGAAGACTTTTACCTCATCCAGAAATTAATGGGGGGTAGGACTTTTACCCTGTCTGGCAAACAAATAGGCCTGATTTTCACTAGCACATCAGATCAACAAATGGATTAATTTCGTGCAAGGTAGGAGAATGATTAGTTGATTCTTTGTGCAAGAAAACAAGTGAAGAGCAATGGACAGCTGATTGAGTGACCTGGGTCACTTACTTATTATGAGAAATGGAAAATATCTATAAAGTTAGACTACAAGCACATCACAAAGGCTATTCTTGTAATGCTAGTAATGACGTGTCGATGGTATAAATATTGCCTTGCTCTGCATGTTTTCGCAATGACCCAGTATATATTTAGTTGGCTAAGGTGACCCAAACAAAAAAGAGACTATCCACAAGTGTTTCTAACCTCCACATTTATTCACAGTGAATTTGAGAGATCCTGCTTGTGAAAATGCGTGGCTCATATGGCAGAGGTTCTGCACAGGGTGGTATTGGGCTTGGCACTGCACAGCCTTGTGTTATTTACAGCAAGGACCTTGTATTTACAGTTTTGTGATGCCCTAAAGCAATACTTTTTAAAATATTTTCACCCATCTAAATTATTTTTACTTTCTTTTTTTTCATGTTTTTAATCAAGCTTCACAGTTTTTATTCTGTAATTGGTTAACCTTATCTAACATACGTTTTTACTTAGCTAGCATTGCTTGAGATGACTAAGATGGACACTGTCTTACCTGTTGTCTGTTTTTGCAGGAAACATGCATTATATTTATATAATTTGCTAAATTTAACCTTTTCATACAATTGATCTTTATTTCTGCGGCTTGCTTTCTCCTCCCTTCTTGTCACTCTATCATGAACAATCTCTAGATGGTGCTTAAGCTTCCCTTACCTCTTTCATCTTTCCTTTTTTCTTCTCCATCTTTCTCAACTTACAGGTTTATTTTGAGGTCCTGATGCCCAACTGCTCAATACCAAGGAAACAAACCACACTGTCCAACTGCTCTTACTGACCTTGCAGAACCAAGAGGTAATTTTAAAGAATGTTTGCAGGGTAGCTTTGCTCCCTACACCATTTAGTGTGGGGTCTCTGCCCCCACATCCCAGTAAGAAGCCCCCCCTACACCCTTGTGGCAGAAGTGTGCAGCCAAGGACCCATCTAAGTTGGGGATTGCTGGAATAAGGTTCAGTCTTGGGCATTCCCTTTGCTTACTTTGTTTAAAATTGTTTAACTTAACTTGTATTTAAGCATCGTGTTTGTGCAGGTTTGCACTCAGTTTACTGGAGCTGCTCAGAGATTGCACTGCTGCCCTGCGAGCAGTTCAGTTGTGCATTGTGAAGCACTGGCACAGTTTTCTACTCCTAGCCTTTTTAGGCAATGTCATAACAACAAAATTCCCTGACATAAAAAAATGCACTGGAGACAAACTCAAGGTTATGCTGCTTAATGTTAAGAGCCTAAATTGGAAATTGCACTCACTGGAAGCACTCTTTACCTCAGAAGATGCCAGTGTCTATGCAGTCACAGAGACATGATTCAAGGCTACATTGCCTTCCATGCTTTCAGATCTCAAAGCAAGCATGAAAGAACCAAAGGCAGAGGTGTATCCATCTTCATTAAAGACAAATATGCCTCATGACTGGTCAGACAGTAAGACTCCCTAGAGCTACTCCAAGTCCAACTAAAAGTAGGGAAAAACCTTCCATATCATTGTTAGCTATAGGTCTCCCACCATGAACCACAAGATCCACTCTGCCTACCTGGACCTACTTGGGTCACTCATTATACAGCCAAACACCTTGGTCATGGGTGATTTCAATTATCCTTCCATCGATTGGGAGTCATATATGAGCACAAACATGCTCGCCCTAGGGCTCCCGGACTTTGTTAATACAAATACTCTGGAACAGATAGTCTGCACCCCCACAAGGGGGTTGAATATCCTAGACTTAGTACTCACCAACATAGGGGGTCTCTGCACTACCCCCTGTGTGTTGGCCTCCCTGGTAAGGTCGAATCATAAATCAGTCCCGATCGAAGTAACAATCGTGCCTGACTCCCCCCAACAGCAAAAAGGATGAAAAATTTCTCCAAAGCAAACTATAGCCTCCTAAGTGATGGCATAAATAGATTCAACCCCCCTGCTACCACCATCAGCAATGACTGCTATATAGAGGTGTAAACATATGCCCTGTATAAATACCTATACAAATGTATAGGCTCAGCTGTACCCGAACGGATCAAAACAAGGTCCTTACAGAAAAAAAAAACAAGCCAATCTGGTGGACATCAAGCATAAATAGGATATACAACAAAAGGAAGAAACTACTGTCTGAGAACAACAGGGAACTGACTCAACAGAAGAAGGACACCCTCCACATCTTGAACAAACAAATTTGATATCTTGTAAAGTCCTCTAAAGCCAATTATGAAGCTAAACTAGCATCCCTAGCTAAGGATAATCACAAGGCATTCTTTAGCTACATCGCAAATCTAAAATGGAAGGCCCAGCTTTGTGCCAAACTAGTAGTGGATGGTACCACTCATATTGACCCTGGAGACATTGCCTACCTGCTAGCAGACAGATTTGGCACAAACTTCATCCCCCTGTCCCCACCAGACATACCTCACAGCATACTTGTCACCAGTCCTTTACCTAGTATCTCCAAAGAGCAGGTCATAAGTGCACTTTCCATAGCCAAAAACACAGCCTGTATGGGACCAGATAACATCCCAGGCTGCCTGCTAAATGGTCTAAAACAGGACCTAGCGGAAACACTTGACACTCTCTTCAACCACATTCTAAGTACTGGCTTTATCCCAGCAGAGTGGAAAACAGCAACAGTAATTCTCTTGCACAAAGGGAGTTCATCAACTGACCCTGGGAATTATAGACCCATAAGCCTAACCAGGCTTATCTGCAAGGCCATGGAAAGAATCATCATGGACCTTATCAACAAAGACATAGGTGACCTTAAAACTCTTTCTCTGACCCAATTTGATTTCATTAAGGGTAGATTATGCTTATTAAATCTGGTGAACTTCTTCAAGAATGTCATCAAAGTCCCGGATGAAGGCAAAACAGTACATACAGCTTATCTTGACTTAGCCAAGGCTTTTGAAACAATCCCCCACTCAGACATCATTGAGAAACTCACCCAGCTGGGAATTAACCCATATGCCACTAGATGGGTAGCTAACTGGCTCAATGACAGAACACATACAGTCAAAGTTGGGGATTCCACCTCTACCAGCAGACCAGTTACCAGTGGTGTATCACAAGGATCTGTGATGGTACTCCTACTGTTTGGAATCTATTTCTCAGAAGTCCAGGTGAAAATAAATGGCCTGTGGCTTACCAGGTTTGCCAATAACTACAAACTGGGTGCAATCAGTGTCCCCAAATGATGCTGACATAGTACAAAAAGAGCTTACACAGACAAATAATTGGTGCCAAAGCCACAGACTTAAACTAAATGCAAACAAAATGCATTATCATCCCTTTTGGCAAAGGGAAGTCCCTGCAAATTACAATATTTATAGTACCCCCCTTAGCTCAAAACCTGTGGTGAGAGATTTTGGAACACAGGTTGTTAGCAACTTTAATTTTGATGAGCATGTGTCCACAGTGGTAAAGAAGGCCTTCTATGTTGCCCATCTCATAAGTAAGGGCATCGCATCCAGAGATAAGGATGTTATAACTCCCCTGTACTCATCCTTCATCAGACCATTACTAGAGTACAATGCTCCCTTCTGTATGTACCTTACTAAACACCTGCAGCAGCTGGAGAGACCTCAGAGGTTTCTCACCAAGAAAATTCAGGGCCTTCAACTAGGGCTGCTAACTTTTCTTGTCATAATTTCTGGACATATATGTGAAAGCAAAATGCATGCAGAACAGAAGTGTGCATTATCCTCACCTTATCTTATAGGTTGCTGAGAGGCAACTTGTGCCTGGCCTACAAAGCAGTCTCGGACCCTGCCTTAATGGAAATGCTGCATATCCACCAGTCAAATGGGACAAGATTCACTCAATCTAGGGATCTTAACCTAGCCTGCGACATTAACAGGACATGCTGGAGAGACAGATATGTCTACCAGAGATTGCCACTCCTCTGGAACAAACTCCCAATTCATGTAAAAATAGAGCTCCTCAATGACCCTATTTAAGTGTAACATAGACAACTGGATGGGAGACCATAAATTTCCCCTGAGAGTGTCACCTATGTCCCTCTTGGATAAGGGCAGTCGGTGCTGATCATAGACTCGAGCTGCAAATATAGACCATACCACTTGGTAAATAAGGGAACAAGGGTATAACATGGCTAGGGTTATAAAGACCCTAGGGCCAATAGCCTAGTAACCTCCTATGAACATATGTCTAAATATATTGTCTCCAAGCCTGTACTATATGAGATCAAGGAATCAGTGTATTTGCACTGTGCACTGCCCTCATGAGTGTCACACTGGATACTCCAGGTGTTAAAACATTTATACAGGGGATGCACAGCAGAGCAGAACTCTGCACCTCACACATGGATGGTGTGTGTGTGCATGTGTGTGTGTGTGTGTGTGTGTGTGTGTGTGTGTGTGTGTGTGTGTGTGTGTGTGTGTGTGTGTGTGTGTCTGCTTACATAGCCTTATATTTGAGACTGCGGGCTCACAATGTAGCATGGAGGAGATGGTGTACAGTGTGTCAACCATTGCTAAAATAATACTATACAGAATAAGCAAAGAAATTCAGAAATCTTACTGAATTCCTTTGTGCTCATTATCCATTACTGCATTTAAGTAATTTGTTTGCATCACATCTGGGCTTTATTTGTATCACATTAGATCTCAGTACTTTGAATGACATCACAAAAGTGTGAAGGCTGGCCACAATTCAGATGTCTATCATGCTCCAGTTCTGCAAATATAGTCCATGATGCATAAGAAAGCATTTATAGCATTTCTGGATTACAGCTGTAGCAGTAGTGTGTGTGCGTGTGTGTGTGTGTGCGTGTGTGTGTGTGTGTGTGTGTGTGTGTGTGTGTGTGTGTGTGTGTGTGTGTGTGTGTGTGTGTATGTGTTTGTGTCATACCTCTCAACTCCCCAGACTTTTGCAAAATGCCCAGATTTTTGCCTCATATTTTTGGTCTCTCTCATAATTTATGGTTTTCTAGCAAATCACTGAGGATTGATGTCACTAAATAATGACACACATTTGAGTTTCAGACTTCATATCCTTCAGAAAATTCATGCTAACACAAATCCTGTTATTCTAGCAACTTTCTAAGTTTTAAAAGAAATGTTTAAAATCTGTCCCTATTTTTGGACTATTGTCCCTCCCATTATTTTAGGCTTTGTCCATATTTCTTGTGCTAAGAGGTTGAGAGGTATGGTTGTGTGTTTGTTTGGGGGTGTATATGCTTGTGAGGTGTCATGTGTCGGAAGGGTGTTTTATACCTGCTAAGTCTGTAAACTACTGCATAATATTCTCATTTGTGATTTCTTGTACTGCCCTTTGTCATAGAAAAGACATTTTTATGAAAGGAGAAAGAAAGCAGTTTCTTCTCAAAACTTTGTATGTTCACACATGGATGAATGCAGCATACTGATAACAGGGATTTCATATGCTTTTTTTTTCTAAAAGACAGAAATTTACTTTTACTTCTTACGTTATGGCTGACTTAAAAAGACCAAAAGGCTAATGTCAAGAAAAAGGCCCACATAGTGTCAAAGCACTCTGAAGGCTTTACTACTGAACACCATACGCTGTTGCTATGCACTCCCCCACTCTGTAATCTAACGTTATCAGTAACATTCTTAGAAGTGTGATTCAGTCCCCCATAATGACATCAGTCAAAGGATGGTAAGATGACTGGACACCACACTGTTTTATATTTTTTTATAATCTTTGAAACATTGTCCGTCCTGTACTTACACGGTAAAGGTTGCCCTAACTTCATGTAATGTGATTACTCTCCGTAGGCTCTCCATACATATTGACTCTCATTAGAGGACTGTAGTGCTTATCAGAATAAGTAGTCTTATGGTTGAATAGACTGAGTGCACTGTAATTAATGCTCAGATTTGGTATTAGATAAGATTAATGTTGTCTGCTGAAAGATTTAGCACCTGACTCCTTTTACTGTAATTTCTTTTGGCGTTTCTTATTAAGCCTCAGCTTGTAACAACTTTATGAAGGGTAAAAGAAGCACCATAAACTTTCTTACTGATATTTGTTACACCTCAGTTTCAACATCAGAAGAATCTCTGACAAACTGATTTGTGTTTTTTTATCAGTGACTGCACCTTTAGCAAACAATTCTTTGTGCTTCATAATTGGAAATAATGGGCCAGATTCCAAAATATTTGCTCTCAGTGTAAGTCTGCCCTGATTCCAAAAAATCTGATCTCACTGCAAGTGACTTCTATAAACAGGCTTACATTGGGGTTCAGATTCCAAAAGATCTGCTCTAAGCCAGCTCTCAGTGTAAGTGGTCATTTACACTGGGACCAAGTCTTTTGGAATTGGGCCCAGTTTGTGAATTGACATATAAATATAGTTTAAGTGGCAAATTTCCATTCTACAACCATGTTAGCAATTTCTAATTCGGAGTACTAAATTATTGATGTAGCATTTTCTAGTATCCTCAGTCAACTTCCAGTATCTAATATGACTAATGAACTTGCAAGATTTCTTGCATCTTTGGTGAGTAGCATGTGCATCACAAATACTGTTGAAAGCTTCTGTTATTTGTAGAACCTTACTGAATTACAAGAATTTATACTGTTTAAAAGGATGATTTCTGTATCTAAAGAAACTTTTCAAAAATACTATTTCCTCAAAAAAAAAAAAAAAAAAAAAAAAAAACAGTAGCCATGTGATATATTCCACGATCTTTATTTTTCTTTAGGAATTGTGCCCCTGTCTTCCATGTGACTTTATATTACCAGCTCAGGAGAGAAATATGAATTTTGTAGCCAAAAATATTCTTCAATACTAGAGTGACATGCTTAAAGTCCTTAATTTTCTATAAAGACAAATCTGTTAAATTAGGCGCTGACAATGTTATAGTTGGTGAATGCTTGTACTACTGTGTTTTTTTGCAAGTCCTGAAGCAGTCTAGACCATGTAGCAACTCATATATGCATATTATTTTTTGAAATATTTATTTTACTTTTCCTTTTCTTTGTGGTATCACTGCCTGTTCTATTTTTCAGCATTAATCAAATTAGAATGTGACCCTACCTCTATTAAAAATGAGTGCATCTGGACTACTAGATCTTTGGCTGACATAGCTATTTGTTGGACATAGACAACATTTTGGTGGTGAAAGAACAGACCCTTTCTGCAGTTAGCCATTTAACTCTAATCTCCCCATAGTGGCAATGTGGAATATAATATAAAAAAGGAAAGAAAGAAGCAATTATGCCAAGTAGTTCAGTCTTTGTTATATTTATTGGCAATATAATGCTTTCTTTCTCTCCTAAATCAGTTTAAGAACTGCTTACAATGGGAAGCTTTATAACTGCTTAAGAAGAGAACTGCTAAAATGTAAAAAGGAGAACTGCTTAGGAACTGCTTAAGAAGAGGATTGAGTAGAGCTCTGACTGTGACTCAGGCAATTAGGGTTTAGTTAGCAGAATAGGCACTGGATAAGTTGGGCAGGGAGAGGAGAGGAGAGAAGAGAATGAAAGATCATGGTCTGCTCACCTCTTCTAGGAGGTGGAATGGGTTTATGTGCTCTTTGGGACACACTGTGAAGTGCAACCTCCCTGGTACAGACTGGAAAGGCCACCTGTTCTGCTGTGAGGGGAAAGACAGGGATGCTTAAAGGGAATGTTCCTTGCAGAAGTGAGGAGATATCCTCTAGGGATGACCCATTACAGACATTTCCCTGGTGCATAGCTGGGTGCACATCACTTAATACCAGGGAGAAAACAGAAAAATGTGAAGCACCCCAATAGGTATCTAAATGATGATTCCTCCCAGTCATCTATTGCCCAAGTATTAATTGGCTGTGTCAACAGATAGTGGGGCAAAATGCTTGCAAAAAATGTGGTGCTTGTAATAATATTACTTTTCATAGGTTCATAGGTTTATGCTAATGACTGCCTGGGTCTTTATAACCCTAGCCAAGCAACCCAACCCAGTTTTGTCCTCAAGTACCTTGGATGCCTTTATGGTGGGGTATGTTAATAAGAAGGTAGCTAAGGATTGTGTGTGTGTGTGTGTGGGGGGGGGATGTTAGCTGGGGATTAATTTAATTACTATTGACCTCTGTCCATCAGAGACATGGGATACAGACCAGGGGTGAATTTGTGATTGCTTATCCAATCATCAAGGTTTTGTTTGAATAGGATCAGGGATGAACTCTGCTTTATGTGGATAGGGAGTGTATTCCATAATGTGGGGATCCTTTGAGACACATATCAATCTGTCCAGCATGTTCTATTTATGTCGCAGGCAAAGTTCAGGTCAGTAGATCTAGTGTTTGTGGTATTGTCTGTTTTGCAGATGTGCAAGAGATCTATCAGAGTTATAAATGATGATGTGTACATATGCCAGGCATAGATCACTCTACAGTAACCTGTAGGAGACTGATTACAGAGCTAGGGCCTTAAAGGCGATTTGTGTAGGAGAAGGAATTCATATCCTGGATTCTCCTGGTGAGGAACCTTTGAGGACATTCCAGCTGTTGCAAGTGCCTGCTTAGGTAAATGTCAAAAGAGGCATTGTACTTAGCAATGGGTCTGATAAGGGCTGAGTATATTGATACTATAACATCCTTGGACCTGGATGCCATACTCTTGCTTATGGTTTAGGTGACATAGAATGATTTTCCTGCTATTGTGGTTAAGTGTTGTTGAAAGGCCAGATTATTGTCTACATAATTCTTAGATCCCTAACTACCATGTCAACACTTAAGGGTGTTTTATCAATGGAGTAATTAGTTTGGGTGCATGATTTCCCAAAGGGCACTATAGTGCATTTCTTTGTATTGAGTTTTAATCCGTGGCTTTGGCACTGGTCATTTGTTTGTGTTAGACTCTCTTGTAGGATGCCTGTGTCACAGGGGAATTATGATAGCTCCCAATTTATAGTCATCTGTGAACTTGGTGAGTCAGAGGCCTTTGGCATTAGCCTTGACTGCTGAGAAGTAGATGCCAAAAAGGGGCAGGCCCAACACAGAGCCCTGAGATTACTTTACTGGTAAATAGTCTAATGGAGGTGGTCTCATGAATGCTGGCTTTGTGGGTCCTATCTGTGTGCCAGACAGCAATCCAGTGAGTTATGTAGGGATTTATGCCTAGTTCTGAGAGTTTGTCTGTAATAGCTTAGAGGGGTATTGTATTGAACACCTTGGCTAGGTCAAAGAAGGCAGTATGCACTAGTTTTCCCCTCATCCATTGCCTTGGTGACCCTCTGGAAGAAGTCTGTCAGGGTGAGAAGGCAAGATTTTCTTTAACAAAGACAAACTGGAATGGGTCCAGTATCTGTAGGTTGCCATTGTCCTTATTCATCATTTCCATTATAATTCATTCCATGGCTTTGCATAATAGATTTATCAGACTGATAGGTGATAAGTCTGTAGTTCCTGGGGTCAGTTGATGCCCCTCCCCCAAAGAGGGATTACTGTTGCGGCCTTCCACTCACGTGGCAAGTAATCTGCTTCGAGGTTGTAGTTATAGTGCCTCAAGTGGTCCTGCTAGGTCATGTTTTATGCTATTTAGGAGTAAACTGGGGATATTGTTGGGACCTGCTGAAGCAGTGTTTTTGGCCTTAGTGAATGCTGCCTGGACCTGCTCCCTATTGATAGTTGGAAGGATATGGTAGAATGTATTTTACAAGGGGTAGTGGGGGAGTTGGGGGGAGATAGAGCTAAATTTACCAGCCAGTACATTCACAGTGAAGGTTATGCCATTTAAGACCAGTTCTATGCACTGCTGAGTGCTATCTTTAATGTTCCTGACATAGCTGAAGAAGGCATTGCTGTTGTTCTTAGCCTGGGAGGCTATCCTAACCTTATAATTGGCCTTGTTGGACTTTATTAGAGTTCTTAGTTTCTTGTTAGTTGAATCAGAGAGCTCTTGTCTCTAGAGAACTGATCTTTCTTATTTTGGCCAAGTATTTTTCTTTTGTTATATACCCTGTTAATGTAAGGATTCCACCAGAGATTTTGTTTTTGGTGTTACATTTGGACTTACTTCTGCTAGGTATGAGAGTTTCAGTGCAGCAATTTACATGTTTGTTAAGGACTTATGTTACTAATTCTGCATAGGAAGCTGTGTTGGGGTTTGGGGGTTTCCAGATTTTTCCAGAAATTACAGAGAAGTATTGCTTGCAATAGAATGACATTTTAGTTGATAGTTATTGTGAAAGAGTGAAGAAGAGCTATGTGATAGCATAATTTGAACAGAGAGATACTGAATAATATTTGTACATAACCACACAGTTTCATATACAGTTTCTCTGTAGGTGATGTTTTACCTTTGCCTTGTTGGGTTATTTTAAACAGTTCATCTTATAGTGTGTGGCACTTTGCTCCATGGCTTACCTATGAATATAAAAGATCTGGAATTGCCAGGTCTGTTTTTGGCTTTTGGTACACTGAAAATCTGTCCCACTGATTCACTGAGGTCATGGGAGGAGTGTCTTCATGAAATGGTATCAGTCAGAGCTGGATAGTTAGAAAAACATAAAATGTTTTGATAAAGGATAACTGAACATCACTATATGGAGGTGAACTTCTAGTAGTTGAAGATTCTTGAGTGGCAAACAATAACAGGTTTTAGTATGGTGACAAGAAGCAGAATTTTAGATTATTTCTGAAGCTTGGTCAGGCTTGACTTAAAGACTTGCCTCTTAAGTGTACCTCATTACGAGGAACATACACCATTTGGGTCTTAAAAGGTTCAGGATCCTCGAAGTTCCACATTGAAATGGTGTGTCACACATTCAGTGTTAGGAATTTTTAAACTGATATCCATGATAAATAGAAAAGAATCATATTAATTCATTAAGGGATCTTTTTTATAAGTAAAACCAGCATATATTAACCATCCCATGACCTTCCTAGTTGAAGTTGTTAGTAAGCTGTTAGTATGTGTTCCACATTTTGCCCATTTGTTCCACATTATGAGGGCTAGTGTTTCTCATTTTGGAGATGGAAGGTTGAGATCTACACTTGAAGACTGGGTGATACCATTGCTAGGAGATGGGATACATATACAAATGAAGGCAGAAGATAGTAGATGACTGTGTTCCTGCTAAGACAGTTGGTTATAAATGTTCTGGCCTAGCAGAGCTTCTCCATTATTTTTGTGTACATAGTCCTAGCAGCACATCACTAAGAAAAGAAAACACCAAAACTGCATAAACTACAGAAAAAGTGGAAGCAGCGTCTTCGTAGAGCACACAACAAACTAAAATTTTATTAAGTGCTTTTCGTCTTAAAACCAATGCCAGACTTCATGAGATAAAACCTGGCCTACAAAAATGCAGAAGATTTTATACAAAAGTCATGCCCCACCTCAAAATGACATCATCTTAAAGGCATACAAACAGTATCTAAACCATGTCAAAATGTATTTAAATATTTACTTAAAAAAACCTTTTGAAAATAATTATGTTTTAACAACAATGAAAGTGTCCACTTAGCTAAAAATTAAGAGTATAATTACCTTTAAAATGCTTTAAATTTGAGAACACTAGTAATAGACAATGTTTTATTGAGTCCTGGAAAGGTAGCAGCATTAAAATGTACTTCCCAAAACAATTCATTCATTTCCAGGAGTAATCCAAAAGGACCACCTCTAACATCAGGAATCAATTTCTCCAGTACTGAAAATTTACACCCCCCACACCCCTGCAAACTTTATATACCAACTCTGAGATTGCACTAAATCATAGAAAAGGTACGATCCAGACACGGCAGCATACTGCCTTCTTTGGTGTTCTGTGGTTCGGTAGAGTGTAGTTTCATTCATATGTTGTTTCAGCAGTGTGGTCTCGGTGATTTGGGCTTTGGCAAAGTGTAAATTCGGTCTACAGAAATAGACCCATATATATATATATATATATATATATATATATATACATATATACTTCCAACTGTTATGGTGCATGCACCAAAAAACAGTAGAGACAGATAAGAACAAACACTCCACATGTAATCCAGCACTATAAACTTCAGCATAAATCCACAATAATATATATATATATATATATATATATATATATATATATATATATATATAGATGGATCCCTATCACTTTATTGAAGTTCCAGAACACCGAAGACCATATGGCCGAGACCATATATCTGAAGTTTTGGAACCTTCTATTGCAATCGCCATATAGCACAGAATTCGGGATTTGCTATTTTCCTCACTGTAGTGCGATCTCAGAATTGGTATATTTAAGTAGCAGGGGGTGTTGGGGGGGCTTGCCCTCTTGCAAAAACATAAAGGTAAGTTGTTTTATTTTATTTTTTTGTGTTTTCTTATTGTTCCAAAGTTCCAAAACTTCGGACATATGGTCTCAGAGTTTTGGAACTTTGATAAAGTGATAGGGATCCATATAGACGTACATGAAGAAATATAATGTAATGTAATGTATATACATTTATTGCTTAAGCAGTGCTGTGTTGTTACATTGAAACCTTGATATCTCATGAGACTTGTCTGTATACTCTGTGCACTTTAGAAATTTACTGGGTATGCATGTGAACTTAGATCAATGCTGAAAACAATGTGTGGATTAATGTACCTTGGTAGAAGCATTTTTCTTTTCCCCTTGTAATGTGTAGATATTGGCGAAGTATGGTCTTCTTCTTCTTTCGGCTTTTTCCAGGTTAGGGGTCGCCATAGCGGATCACCTGACCGCTCATGATTGGCAGTGGAGATTTACGGTGCCGAGGTGCCAGCCCGGTGCCCAACCTTCCACAGAAGGCACATGCACACACACACTCACACCTAGGGCCAATTTGGATTCCCCTATTTTGCAATATTTTTATATTTTGCCCAAGGTCCATAAAGATCTTTTGAATCCCCCAGGACGTCCCATAGTGGTAGGGAGAGGATCATTAACTGAACCTCCCTCTGAATATTTGGAATTCAAGTTAAAAAAATTGTTGTCTTATGTGACAGCTCGAATTAGAGACACTCAACAATTTTTGTCCTTAATGGATGACATCCAAGTAGTTAGAGATCATTTCCTTGGGACTTTAGATGTACAATCTCTTTATACATCGATACCACACACAGGGGGTATTCAGGCAATAAAATATTGGATGACTTTCTCTGGAATTTATTCGATTGAAGAGCAAGAATTTTTGATTAAGATACTTGAATTAGTGCTTGAACATAATGCATTTACCTTTAATCAACAGTGGTATCTGCAGGTGAAGGGTACAGCAATGGGGGCTACTTTTGCCCCCACTTATGCTGATCTCTTCATGGGGTACTTTGAAGTACAATATATTTACTCCTTACCTCCATTGTTCAAGTCACATTTAATTATGTGGAGACGTTACCTAGACGATTGTTGGATAGTGTGGGGGGGGGGTCTAGGGATCTTTGGCAGACATTTGTAGAGTATTTGAATTCCAATGTCTATGACCTGAAATTTACAGGTAATATTGATTTACATGAAGTAGAGTTTTTGGACATTTTGGTGGGAAAGGAGGATGATGGCTCTCTTTATACTGATTTATACAGAAAGCCTTTCTCTAAGAATGCTGTGTTGCATGCTAATAGTTGCCACCCCCCCACACTATCCATAACATACCTGGGTCACAGTTTCAACGTATTAGAAAAATTTGCTCTTCTAATGAACGTTACCACAATAAAGCCAAGGATTTAGAGTCAAGATTTTTGAATAGGGGTTATCATAAGAATAAAATACAAAGGGCTAATGGACATGCTAGTTCCATAGATAGGAACTCTTTATTGATTGATCGTGAATTCAGTAATGTGAGTTCCTATATTAGGTTTATTACAACTTATGGAACTAATACACATCTTGTTAGAAATATATTGATGAAACATTGGCATATTTTGGAATCTGATGTGTTTTTCACCAAGTGTATTGATAAAGTATGTCATTTTGGCTATAAAAGGGGTAAGAATCTAGGACAACATTTTGCAAATTTCAAAAGAGATCGTTTAGAAAGCACTGATTCACTGGGTATTATGGGCAGTACATTTTGTGGTACTTGTAAGCAATGCAATGTTATGGCTAAAACCAAGTCCTTTACATCTGTAAATACGAAAAAGGTATTTGACATTCGTTGTTTCATCACATGTAATAGTACTTGGGTAGTATATATGGCGATCTGCCAGTGTGGAGCCTTTTATGTAGGGCAAACTTCTTGTGCGTTGAAACAAAGAATATCTTTACACATCAGTGATATTAGATGTCAACGCACTAGAAGTGCCCTTTATAAACACAAGCTAGTTCATTCCACAGCACATTTCATATTCATAGGATTGGATAAAGTTGTAGCATCTAATCTAGGGGACAGCCATAAACATCGTATGTTAACTCAGAAGGAACGTCGTTGGATCGTGAATTTGGGAGCTATGTTTAAGCCAGGGTTGAATGAACACTGGTAATAAGTGTAGGTCTTGGCATTTCAGGGGTTTTCTGCATCTTTTTGGGAAAAATTTAATTGTTTTTGGGTACGTATGCATATGCGTTTATGTATGTGCAATTATATGCATGTATGTATGTGTATGTGCGTCTATATGTATGTGTACATGTGTGTATACATGCATGGTTATGTATGTTAGTGGATGTTTATGTGTGCATGTATGTATGTGTGTGTGTGTGTGTGACTATGCATGTGTGTGCATATCTGCGCATGCATGTATATGTACATGCATTTATACATATGGGTTTTTTGGTGTTTAATTTTGTTGTAATTATGCCTTGTGAGTAGGTATTAGTATATGATAAAATGCAGTTGGGAGTGTAGGTACAGACATATATATTTTTATGCATGCTGTATAAATATGTGCTTACCTAATTGTGTATATTATTGCAAAAAATGTGGGCATGTATTTATTATCTTATACAGCATCATGTTCTGTGACAGTTTAATGTTAACTTATGTTTTTGCCCTTAGTTTATATTGCTTTGGGCATTAAGTCTAATATTGATGTTACTATACCTTTAAGGAGTTAAGATTTGTAACACGCACTGTGCGTATATTAGTACCAGCTTTTTGATTACTCATTGCACACTGAGGACGCTGTGAGCGAAACCGGCCACCGGTTTGTGTTGTTGGGCTGTGGTTGTCCAATAAATCACTTTTTACTTCATGCTGACTTTGGAATTTATTTAGCGAGTGCTGGGAATCTTGTGAACTTTATATATATATATATATATATATATATATATATATATATATACTTCCAACTGTTATGGTGCATGCACCAAAAAACAGTAGAGACAGATAAGAACAAACACTCCACATGTAATCCAGCACTATAAACTTCAGCATAAATCCACAATATACCCCAATGATCCATGTTTTATTCTAAAATATAATATATCCACAAAAAAAAAAATGTATGTCTTTGTGTGTGTGTGTGTGTGTGTGTGTGTGTGTGTGTGTGTGTGTGTGTGTGTGTGTGTGTCTATATATATATATATATATATATATATATATATATATATATATATATATATATAGACGGATCCCTATCACTTTATTGAAGTTCCAGAACACCGAAGACCATATGGCCGAGACCATATATCTGAAGTTTTGGAACCTTCTATTGCAATCGCCATATAGCACAGAATTCGGGATTTGCTATTTTCCTCACTGTAGTGCGATCTCAGAATTGGTATATTTAAGTAGCAGGGGGTGTTGGGGGGGCTTGCCCTCTTGCAAAAACACAAAGGTAAGTTGTTTTATTTTATTTTTTTGTGTTTTCTTATTGTTCCAAAGTTCCAAAACTTCGGACATATGGTCTCGGAGTTTTGGAACTTTGATAAAGTGATAGGGATCCATATAGACGTATATATGAAGAAATATAATGTAATGTAATGTATATACATTTATTGCTTAAGCAGTGCTGTGTTGTTACATTGAAACCTTGATATCTCATGAGACTTGTCTGTATACTCTGTGCACTTTAGAAATTTACTGGGTATGCATGTGAACTTAGATCAATGCTGAAAACAATGTGTGGATTAATGTACCTTGGTAGAAGCATTTTTCTTTTCCCCTTGTAATGTGTAGATATTGGCGAAGTATGGTCTTCTTCTTCTTTCGGCTTTTTCCAGGTTAGGGGTCGCCATAGCGGATCACCTGACCGCTCATGATTGACAGTGGAGATTTACGGTGCCGAGGTGCCAGCCCGGTGCCCAACCTTCCACAGAAGGCACATGCACACACACACTCACACCTAGGGCCAATTTGGAGTGTCCAATCCACCTACAGCATGTCTGGAATGTGGGAGGAAACCGGAGCTTCCGGAGAAAACCCACGCAACCACAGGGAGGACATGCAGACTCCACACAGAAGGCACCCCAGGCGAGAATCAAACCAGAGAACCCCTTGTGAGGTGGCAACGCTAACCACTGCACCACCGTGGCCGCCCTCACCACTGTGGCCACCCTCACCACCGTGGCCGTAAACTCACTAATTAACTAATAATATTAGTTTGCATGCTATTTCTGTTAGTGTATTTCAGTGAGAGGGTTTTATTCTCTGCATCCTTTCATTTAACTATAGTAAATGGTATATATGTGGTATACCCTAGAGATAGTTGTATAACTTATAGACAATCTATGGCAGTTTCACTGAGGTTAGCATAATTCCATACTTCTGTGGTGCAGGAATGGCATAGCAATCAAACCTGTTTGATAGATTTAACTGGCTCCAAATAATGGTCAAATGTGCACCCACACTTAAATGTTATGTAGTTACTTATACTAAAAAAGAGATGGAGGGAGGACCATCTAGATGCATAGACAGTTTTAGGTTGTATCATCTACCATGCTGCCATAGAAAGCACTGGCTGTCACTTTAAAACAGTGTTTATTGTCTAGGAATTGAATTATACCATGCACTGTGCTTCATGCCACACTTACTTCCATCTTAACTACATTATTGCAGGACGAGTGAGCTGCTTGTGTGGAAGACCTTAACCCTTGGGTGGAGTTGCTTCAGCCTCTGCTACAAGAAATAAAACAATTCCTCTTCATGCCTGAGTGTCCTGCCTCCAGTGAGTTGCATCTTAATAATACTTTATGTTTGACTTCCTTTATACTATGTGCTTATCATCACATATAATCTTACTTTTCACCTTATTTTTCTTCTTTCATCTGTTAGCTAATGCTGTATCGCAGTTTGTACTTGGTGAATGTCACCTGAATCTAGATGAATGTAGCATGCCAACAACTTGAAACTCTGCTTCCAGAATATGTCAGACACCCACTGTATGTTAAAAAATGACAGTCATTAGCTTTTGTCAGACTTTAAATAATCCATACAAACAATGCTAATACAGCTTTTAAATTAGCAGCTTTAAACAGGGAAATTATTATTTTTTTTAATTTTAGAACATTGACTTAAGGTGACAAAAATGCACTAAGGATCTAATTAGTAAGATGGTGTTGGCAATGCTGCAGCCAAGAAGATCATTACTACAAAATGGACATCAAAAGACAAACCTACAGTGGAAAATGTGATAGCAATTATGAAATAAGTAAGAGACAGAATTAAGAATGGGAGAGACAGGAGAAGAAACCTACTCTTAAATAAATGGAACCTGAGACTAATTAACTGAATCACTACAAGATTAAAATAATAATACTAGACATGTTTAAGATTGGGGTTTGGTGTGCCTAGACAGTTGTTAGAGGTTGGGAGATTATTTTTTCACTCTAAAGAAAAGAAATGTAAGAAAAAGTGGTTTGTAATAATTCAACTTAGGAATGTAAGATTGTGTTTAAGGCTGTAAATGATTTTGTTACCAATTCTACTACATAATCCCTGTAATATATAAATGAATAACAAAGGCGAAGTGCTAAAAAATGCAATTTTTTAAACTACCCGTGTTTTATGGAATTGAGGTAATGTAGATAGGTATTCATTTAAACAAAATGTATTGTCATTAGGAGCAGTAATATTTAGTGTGGGTGTATATCTTGCCCCATTCTGTGAAACACAGGAAGTTAAAAAATATATATATTGCATTGTGTATTGCTTCACTACCACTACACATTTATGAATCTTGGGGAATGTGTTCCTGAAGGTTTAATAAAGAAAATCCACATTCTAAGCAAGGTTTATCATTGCCTTGTAAAAACAAAAAAAATCCTAGTTTTCAAAATCAGAGAAAGCATTCTGTTGATGTCACTGCAACCGAGGAACAATACACATTTAATACCCTGATGCATGTGTGCATACAAGCGTGTGCACGCGCACACACACACACACACACACACACACACACACACACACACACACACACACACACACACACAATAAACACGCACCAACTTGGGCCTGAAAATGGACTCTGTTTTATTAAAGCAAAAAAAAATCACAGAAATGTGCTTATACACTCAGTTGCACCTTTTGAGGAGCCTATAGATATGCTATGACAGTAGATGCTTTGAACAAAGTTATGAGAATCAGTATACATTTAAATGTAGAATGTTTTATTGACTCTTGGACAGTGCACCTTATTAAACTCAATGAATGTTCTTTTTCCAAATTTTCAGTGATCATAACATTCAGATGATCTTACCAAAACCAACAGAATGGAAATGTAAGTTTTATATGCCTACATGTTACTGCTAGAGCATCAAAGTTTGTTCCATGAAGGAGAAAAATATTATTCTCCTTCTACATAATCCCTGTGGTTTGCAAATGAATAGCAAAGGTGAATCACTAAATAATAAATCTGTTTTAACTGTCCTTGTCTCATGGAATGGAGGGGCTCTGTGGTAGAGGGAACAAAGGTTATGGCTGTAGTTCCTGTGGTACAGGGTTTGATTCCCTCAGCCCTCATTTTGCTACTGGCGATGGTTCACCCTTATGAAGATGACCATTGTGGCTGTCCACTCACTGGCATGTAACCTGTTAGCCTGTAGTTGAAGAGTGCCTCAACACAGTCCTGCTAGGTCATGTTTTAGGCTATTTTGGAGGCAATTGGGAATGTTGTCAGGGCCCACTGAAGCAGTGTTTTTGGCTATAGCAAGTGCAACCAGGACCTCCCTATTGATAGGTGGGGATATGCTGGAAGGGATTTCACAGGGGATCACTGGGGGAAGTGGGAGTGAAATTAGAGCTAAATTTATCAGCCAGTAACTCGCTATATCACTGTGGTCAGTGAATGTTGTGCCATTTAGCTCCAATTCTGCACACTGCTGAGTGTTGCCTTTAAAGTTCCTGATACAGCTGAATAAGGCCTTGTGATTGTCCTTAGCTACCTTTAAGGCTCCTGACATAGCTCAAGAAGGGCTTGTGGTTGTCCTTAGCTACCTTTAAGGCTCCTGACATAGCTCAAGAAGGGCTTGTGGTTGTCCTTAGCTACCTTTAAGGCTCCTGACATAGCTCAATAAGGGCTTGTGATTTTCCTTAGCTACCTTTAAGGCTCCTGACATAGCTCAAGAAGGGCTTGTGATTGAGGAGAATAGCCTGATCTCATAATTGATCTTTATTAGACTTGATTAGACCTGTTAGTTTCCTGTTCAGTTGAATCAGATAGCTCTTGTCTCTATGAGAATTGCTTTTTCTGATTTTGGCCATGACGTTTTTCTTTTGTTATACACCCTGTTAAGGATTCCACCAGTGGGGTTTATTTTTGGGGTTAGATCTAGGCTTATTTCTGGTAGGTACAGCAGCCTCAATGCAGTGATTTACATGTTTTACAGGGTTTTGGTAAATAATTCTGCATAGGTAGCTGTGCTGTTGGGTTTGGGTGAGCCATGAATTTTGACAACCTGTTACTTAATGGGATGTAATTTGCTTTAGAATACATCTAACTGTTATGGGTTTAGTTGATTTTTTGGGTTGATTTTTATTTTGAGGGAGACAGCTTTGGATGTGAGATGAGGGGTGGGATGCAATGTTCACCCATGTTGCTGAGTACTAGTTCCAATATGTTTGATCCTGTGTTTGGAATACACACTGTCATGTTCAGGAAGTTTGTGTTGATAATGCCCAGGAATCATTGTGCCTGTGAGTTAGAGACGGTGCATGTTTCCCAGTCTATAGAGGGGTAGTTAAAGCCACCCATGAATAGGGTATTTGGTTTAATGGTGAACACCTCTAGTAGGTCTAGATAAAACTTGTGAGCTTTGTGAGTCATAGAGGGTGACTTGTAGCTGGCCAGGACATGGCAAGGAATCTTGTCTATGTAGAATTGGATGTGGATGAACACCAGGGCATCATCCTGTTTAACCAACCTGGAGTTGTATTTGTTGTTAAATAGATCGAGACATCTTCACCGTTAGCCCCTGTCTTCACTACTGTTGATCTAAAGGTGTGGAAGGCACTGTAGCCTTCTACTGTGGCTTAAAACAAAGTCTTGTTAACAGCACAGATGTCTACATTCTCCAGAGTGAGGAGATCTTGCTGGGTGTGGAGTTTCTTGTTTAGGCTCCTAGCAGAAACACCTTAAGGTTGCTTAAAGTTATTTTTGTGCTATGTTGGTAGATTTGTCCTTTTGACATTGCCTAAAAGAAGCTCTAAGGGGCAGATAAAGTTTTTGCCAATATCCAAAAGCCTGGGATGGACAGGAGAAGACCATCCTGAGCAAAGCAACATGATCTGTTAACCATGTCTTCTCATACTGATAGATACTGGATTCCCCTGAAGTGACAACAGGAACTATGCCAATTATTAAAATCAATCATTTATGTTCATACTGTGGCATCATCAATGGTGAAGGTAGAATGCTGCTCAATGCAAGGCATGTACATCTCTGTGACACATTCAAACAGATCCATAATGTCTCTTTTCATATACTCCAGTGAGGTATGTCTTTACACCCATACTGACTGTGATAGAATCATATTGGTACCTGTGGTACAGTGACCTGACTGCTTGCGTGCTATTGTGGATCCTAACTCCAGATAGGCACCTAACCTTATCTTCTCCTTCTCTAGCCTGGGGAGAGGGGCATCGGTATGTCATACACTATAATCTCCTATGACAAGAGTTCTAGGCAAAGTGTTACTTGCCTTATGGGCTTCATTATTGGGGAATAATTGGGTATAGGCTTATATGTGGTGTTAAGTGTTGCCTTCGGTGTGTGCTTTAGTGATTGCTGAGACTATGTATTGCCATTTGATGGCATAGGAGTTCTGTGAGGTTTTGAGAGGTTTCTTTTAAGTGCCTCAGCATAAGAAGGTCTATGTGTGTGGTGAGTGGTATGTGTGAAGGCTGAAGTATCTGTGTTCTCTACAACCTTATTTGTAAGTGAGATTTTTTTTCCTTCAAGGAAGCTATGTATGTACATCTCTAACATGCTATGTTAGCTTTTTTAAGTATTAAAATGTTGTCTAAGTACAGAGACATTAGTAAATTGCAAATCCATGTTGTAAGGATCTGTATTAGGTTTGTGCTATTATGGTTTATGGACTTGGATTTACAAGGGTCACTTGCGTGGTGTCCAGGGTTAAGGCTAGATGTTATATAGTGCTATTATCCGATATTAGTGCTGCTTGATGCACTAACTAGCTGCCTTCAGCTTAGCACCACATAAAGTCTTTCTTTGTTACAGGTTAAAGTCTTAAGTACTAGCTTTATAGGTTTGCTACTCTACATGGTATTGCTAACTACCACTGCTCAGTGAGCAGCTCAGCAAAAACATGCCAAATTTATAGTAGACAGAAAAAAGCTGAAAACCAATTTCCATGCCTCTGATCAATAAACAACTACACTTTGAGCTCCCTGGACTGATTTCCATCTCAGAAAGTCAAGGTAAACACCTTCTGCTACAAGATAGATTATCCTAGAACATCTTAATGTAGATGAACAACAAAAGTAGCTCTCAAGTACAGATTAACACCATACAGCCAAGTCCCTAAAAAGCCTTCCAGCTGATGAAACAATCTCACTTTTAGCCTCACTGTGTGTTTTCCAATTCAGACTGATGAGGTTACTTTACTAATGCCACTAGAATATCAGTTCCAGTCTTCTTAATGTAAAAGCACATCTTGGTTTGCCAAAAGTGAAAAGGTACCAACTAGCTACAACAAGTAATTATCACTTTAAGCTCCCTTGTGTGTTTCCCATCTTGGACAGCCAGTGTGCCTTTCTACTGTCACTAGAACTGCAGGCACAGTATGCTTAATGCAAAAACACACTTTAGTTAGTCAAAAGTGAAAAGGTATTAGAAACAAATCAAATAACTAGCTACAACAAGTAATTCTCACTTTAAGCTTCACTGTGTGCTTTCCAACTCAGACAGATCAGGCTACCTTTCTGCTAGAATTGCAGCCCAAGTCTTGTTAATGTAAAAATACACTTTAGTTAGACAAAAAAGAAAAAGTATCAGAAACAAATCAAGCAACTTGATACAACAAGTAATTTTCACTTAAAGATCAAGAGCAAATGTTTTCTTTCCACTTATTTTTGCAGTTATGCTTTAATCATGTAAAGTGGATTTTCTGTTTCTGAAATATGTAGATTTTCCTTTAGTTACATCAGTGGAATTATATTTGTTACCAAGGACTGAAATTTTCTCCACTAATGTATCAAAAGACGCTATTTCCAGTAAACAATAAAGGCTGTCCTCCACAAATATACTTAAAACACAATATAGTACTCAATCCATCAGCCAAGAAAATGGTTCTAAAGAACTCCAATTAATTGTTTTATTTGACATGTTTTTAGCATTAATCAGATGATTCTGATGAAGTCTCCGTGGTGGAGATGAAAGCGCTAAATCTGATTTTTATTATTTTATTAATTTATGCGAAATAAAACAATTAATTGGAGTTCTTTGGAACCGTTTTCTTGGCTGATGGATTGAGTACTATATTGTGTTTTAAGTATATTCGTGGAGGACAGCCTTTATTGCTTACTGGAAATAGCGATGAACTGTATTTGTTTGCATTAAAAAATTGTGTCATTATCTAGTGCATGCTGAGCGTCTGTCCAATTACTTTCTAAGTCTGTTTGTTATCTGTTGGTACTTTCTGATTATGTCATAAAACAAGCAATTTGTAATCAATACCTCAAGGTATTACACTGAAATCAGTCTCTCTAAGCTAGAAACAGGTAGTAAGATTTTATAAATTTCTATGCTACTGAATGTCATTATCTATTCTGAGCATAGACTAAACTTAGCCAAAGACGTGATGGGGTGGGGGTGCTGATTCCAGTAAATGTTAAATAGTGAAGCAGCTCCATCTGTATGGCATGCATGGTATTGCTGCCAGGGAGCCAGGTCTGACATACAGGTGGAGCTGCATAGCCATGAAGGTGTCTAGCAGAGGAGCTCCACCTGTAGGGTGGCATGCCTATCATAACTACATTCCACTTGTCCAAGGTGAGGAACAGACCCATTTCCAATTGTAGTATTACCACGTTGTAGCTTGTTAGACTGAGGGTTATATAATCCCCCTCAGAGAAATACATTAATATAGGGTACGGTAAGACTATAGCATTGGTAAAAATTGATAAGACAACAGAGCAAACCTTTAGGTAAAGCAGACTTACAAGACAGCAGGCTTGAATGGCTGTGAGCTCCCTCTAATGTGAGTGTTCTGCAGTCCACATAGCCTGAAATTCAGTGCATGGTGGTTTTGTTGGATATGTACGATTCCATTTCACCTAATAGTATTAAATGTCTTACTGAGTCAAAGGCATTAGTATTACAAGTGAAAGGTATGTTCAGGGATGTATTTGTAATAAGGAGATGTGGTATGACATGGAAGGTGTCACAGGCACTCATGAATTTAGGGTTAAGGCCATCACTGTTGAGCTTGACATAAGCAGGACTGCCCTTTAGCATGCTGTTTATTTTACATAGTGTTACAGGTTAGAAGATGAAAGTGGTTGTTAAACTAAATACTTTCTCAGTTGAATAGTCAAGTGCAGGGGAGCAAACATCAGTATACATACTAGATTCACAGTTAATTGTCTGATGATGAACTCTTGCCTTAAGTACCCTGGGTGATTGAACAATGCAGCTTGCCTATTATTAGTGTAATTTGTCTTTGATTCTGTATTGTTTGTTGAGTGTTTTGCATTCATTTCTTAAGGTGTGATATGCAGTCTAGCATGACTGAATTTTGTCGTACTTACTTTTGCGCCATAGTTTATATCTAGTTCCTAATACCTCTATTAGATTTGTGGCCAGTCAGGCTGTTCACTGACTGATGGCTCTTTCTGCAGATTATTCAGGGTTAGCTCAGTTTCTGTCAGCACAGAAATAATCTCAGGTCAGTTAGTACAGTATGAGTGTTAGAGAACTATTCCCAGGAGTTGCCCTAGGTCAACTGGTGCCCTAGGCAAAAGGGCTCCATGGCGCCCCCCAGCACATTACCTGGTGCCCCTATCCTGGTCTACCTACACCAAATAAATACTGGAAAAGTGCCCCCGCTAGACCGGTGCCCTAGGCGGCCGCCTAGTTGGCCTATGCCTAAGGCCGGTCTATTCCATCTTTTACTATGCAGTTATCACTACTTACCTAATAATTCACATATTATGTCATGCTGAAGTAAGAATAACATAATTATTGATCTAGTTACAACAGCACCAGTGTTTCTGAATTAACAGCTATTGCTGTTGCAGATGGTGATTATACGGGAAATATATTTTGCTTTAACGTAGCCAAAGCTTATGTCACATTGACCACATTGTGTCCCAGCACTGCTTCATGTCTAGCCACAGTAAGTTACAGTCAGGATCATTAATGTTTTGGGATGAGCACACTCAAAATGCAAAAAGAATGGATTGTTACTCCTGCCATGCCTGCCAAAAAGTATATATGTTGCAAGGGTCTACCCTCAAACTTTTTTTATCTTGCCCAACATTAATCTTGCCTCATTATCTGCCCAGTTTAATGGGGTTAAACTGCAAATGTCAGGGTGGGTATATAATCTGTAAATTTGCAAAAGGTGAAACTATCAACTTTAGGAAGCAGCACTCCCCCTTAGTAACCAGTGGGTAAACTAAGAGACAGAAATGTACTGAGAAAGGAGCCAGAAGGTAGAACATTGTTTCAGGCAGCACCCTACCCTGTTTAACCCTGCTGCAAATATGATTCCTTATGCAGTGACACCCTCCAGCAGTCCCAAGGAAGAACACTAACCAGTTTACGACTGAGTTTCAGCAGTAGTTCACTATGGTGGATCATTGGTTACAGTTGTATGACTTATTTGTAAAAGTACATCTAAGACCAACTGTATATCATTGCTATTGTTGAAAAGAATCTTCTTCTTCTTCTTTCGGCTTTTCCCGGTTAGGGGTCGCCATATGTGCTCAAAATCAATCTTTGAATCAACATGTTTCTTAAATAGTTCTTCAACTTTTAACATCTTGGAGCCATACTTCATAATATGCTGATTGTTTCAGACTATATCAATTGCTGTAGGCAAGGTGGTGTTATTGGCAAGGTGAAATGACCTTGGACCTGATCTACTTATTTGCTGATGATATCATTTTCCCAGCCTAAGCTCAGCTTTGTGCTGGCTGTGTACAGAGTAGCTCAAAATCTGTGACTGCATGAATGGTTAACTTACACAGCAGTCATTTAACACAAAAACTGTATATCTACATTGTTTTAGTGTCAGCTTCAGTACATTAACTTCCAAGGCAGGATGTTTTATAACATAAAATTAATAGCCAGAAAGGTATTCTTCTAGCGATTCCTACGTTGACCTCTGAACACTATCTATTACAGTTATGGGCAAGCTGATCTCCCCTTTTCTCTTTCTTCAGTGTGCAAATATAACACACAGATCTTTCTAAATTAGAATATAACAATCATTAAATTCACATCTCAGTGCTGCTTTCAGGACCAAGCTCTTTGTCCCTGCAAGGCCTGCAATTTTGCCCAATCTACCTACAATCATATCTCTTCAGCTAGTCAAAAACCAAAGTGAGTCACTTTCCTTGCTAACTCACCATGTACCTTGTGGTTCTTGCAAGCACCTTTTTCCCCCCAAGAAGTAATATTCAGTACTAATATTCTGTATGTTTGCATAACCCTATGCATCACAAGGGTGCGCAGCTGCTAAATACATAAATCCTCACAGAATTCTAATTCTAGATACTCCTTAAACTGTACATACCACCTATACAACACAGATAGTATACATTGTGTGATATTTTGCTTTACTTGTTTTCTATGCAAGTTAGCAGGTGCAGGCAATTCTGTACTCACCTGCCCGACTTGATAACTGTATCAATAATGTGGAAACTTAGTTAAATGGCACCACTGTTCAAGTTCAAATGATATATTTCCAAGAATAAAAAATAAAGAACTGTCATGAACAAAAATGCAGAAAAGCTGAAAGCCTTAAGAACATGGTAGTCATGACATAAATAGTGTTTCAGACTAATAACTTCAAAATATTTTGTTATGACTCATATTCTGTGCGATATTATCCATTCTAAGTTTAAGGAAAAAATCATTATAATGTATCTGGTACAATTCTGCTGCAGCAGTCTATATGACAAGAAGAACTGGGTAGAACAAATGAACAGATATTCAGTATGTGCCTGACAGTGCTACATCAAAGTCAGTTCACCTGAACTGTGACACTGATTTATTAAATAGGATTAGAAAGGACACACTAAACTCCTGCAACATGCTGTGAAACCGCGTCACACTTCTGTAGATAAGCCCCATGTGACTAAAGCTATTATACGGCATTATTTATTTCAAAAAAGTTGTGCAAACATATACAATATGTAAATAAGGAACTTGCAAAGACAAACACACACACACACAAACACACACGCACACACACACACACACACATGTATATATATATATATATATATATATATATATATATATATATATATATATATACGTATATATATATATATATATGGTATATATATATATATATATATACGTATATATATATATATATATATATATATATATATATATATATATATATATATACAGATAGAAGGATATGCATGCAGATAGAGGGATATGGTAGATATTGATAAGATGTGTGTGTGTGTGTGTGTGTGTGTGTGTGTGTGTGTGTGTGTGTGTGTGTATATATATCAAATTGTTGACTATATATATATATATATATATATATATATATATATATATATATATATATATATATATATATATATATATATATAGATATATATATATATATATATATATATATATATATATATATATATATATATATGGGTCTACTTCATATGATCGACAGCTCATATGATCGACAACCATAACACAGACACCAAAACACTGAAAGCTCAAAACACCTAAAGCTCATATGATTGACACTCATAACATCAACACCTGAAATCCAAAGCATTATGCCCTTTCCCCACTGTAGAGCAACCAACCCTGGAGTAGGAATAAATAGGGGGTGTGGGGGGCATAGCCCCCCACATTATTTACATGAATATAGTCAATTCCATTAAAAGTATCCATATATATGTTTACAATGTATGACATATGTGGGTGGCTTCACCCCCACACCCCCCAATGTGGGGGGCTGTGCCCCCCACACCCCCAAACTATTTTTTCCTACTCCAGGGTCATGCTACAGTGGGGAAAGGGCATAATGCTTTGGATTTCATGTGTCGATGTTATGAGTGTTGCTCATATGAGCTTTAGGTGTTTTGAGCTTTCAGTGTTTTGGTGTTAGTCAAATGGTTGTCAATCATATGAGCTTTCAGTCATATGAAGTAGACCCATATATATATATATATATATATATATATATATATATATATATAAAGTATATAAATATATACAGTATATGTACATATATATATATATATATATATATATATATATATATATATATATATATATATTTGAGTTTATTGGAGTATGTGATCAAGAAGTGTACTCCAAAATTGTGTATAGTAGGAGCATTTGCTTTGGTTATTAACCACTGAGTCATTATATATTTATTTGCCATTGGTTTAAAACCATCCCATGATGTATTTGATCTGTCAAGCCAGTTTTGTGAGATATATAGCTTCATCAATGATTAAAGGGTAACTAAGATATGTATTTTCTGTTTAGTTAGTCCTGAAGGAGGAATGTGTAAAATAACAAATTCCCAGGACATGTTATTCTTTTCATACCCCATCTTTTCTAGTCTGACCTTTATTGAACACCACAACATATATGAATATTTATAACTCTAAAATATATGCAAAATGTAAGCTCTTTGGGTTGCACAGTGTAAACAGTTTGTTGAAAATGTGGAGTAGTAGTTATTACGTTTTACAGGAGTTTAGTATGCATTATTTACTATCATGATTTGGGTATATATATAAATATAAGTTTTTTTAAAAAGGAGTAATTTTATAGATAGTTGAATTGATTGAGTTTTCTGATTATTTTGAATCGTAGATTGGACTAATAATTTGAATATAGGATATTATCTTTATATTTTATAGTTACGATTAATTTATGCGTATTTGTTAATATTTTTCTTAGTGTGAACATATTCCACAATACCTTACAGAGACTTATATTGTTGTCATTAATCTTTGGATCTTATAAGAGGGTTTAGGTCATTTCTTTGATCTATCTTAATATAACTAAGTAGCTTTTAGGAAGTTTTGGGGGATTTCTCAATTCATTTATTGAAATTTTTTATAATTATAAATGTCCGGTATCTTCATTTCTTAATTAAGGGGTAATTATTTAAGTTTAACATAGAATTATTTAGTTTAAGATTAGGGTTAAGGTGAATCGGTTGTAACATTTTAAAAGGACTTGTTAGATTTAGAGATTTGATCATTTTTTGATAAATAATTAGAATATTTTTTAGACATTTATTTTGATTCTGCCAATGTTTTCTTTATTGAGGAAGGGTAGGGCTTTAGGGCTATTTGTGGAACTATTAGATTATACCATACTTTTACCCACATAGGACTCCACTTTGTTATTAGACAGTAATTGGAAATTACCATAATTTTATTAGCGTGTATCATATCATAATAGAGCTTAAAGTCCAGGAGACCCAAGCAGCCAAACTTTTTGGGATAAATTATTTTTTGGTAGCTAATAAAGATCAGTTTGGGCTCCCATAGAAATTTATAGAGATTTGCATTTATAGTTTTGAAGACTTTATTGGGTATTATTATATTAGTTGCATTAAACTGGAACAGCAGTCTTGGTAGTATATTCATTTTAATAATAGCCTCCTTTGACAATAAGGGGAATTTTAATTTGTTCCTTCTGAGAATGTCTTGTTCCATTGTTGTCCAAAGTTTTGTTAAATTATTTTGATAGAACTCATTTGGGTCATGGCAGAGAGATATACCCAAATATTTCAGTGTGTCATTTAGTTTATCTGAGTCTCTGGAAAGTAACTGATAAATTATAATTTGGATTTAAAGGAAAAAATAGATGATTTATTCAAATTAATTTTGTAATTAGAGAATTTTGAAAATGTTTCAATGGAGTGCTGAATTTTGAGAAGATCAGTATTACATAAAGTAAAATAAAGGTTTAAGTCATTAGCAAAAGCTGTTAATGTAAGCTTTATATTATTTATTATAGGGATGTAGTGAAATGGTCTTTGGGTTATAAGAAGAAAGAGCGTATATATTTATATATATATATATATATATATATATATATATATATTAAATAAGTATGGGGACAATGGGCACCCTTGTCTTGTTCCATTAATAACTTTTATTGGAGATTAAGTAGTCTTATTTATATGTAAAGATGTGTGTGCATTTGCATAGAGAGCTTTTTTTGAATTTATAAAAGCTTCCAGTAGGCAGAAATATGGCATTATTGAAAAAAGAAAATCTAAGCTGAGTCTATCAAAGGCTTTGGAAGCATTTAGTGCAAGTACAAATATTGATTTGTTATTTTGTCTAGATAATAAAAGCAGCATATCCAAAGTTATTGTGTGGTCACAGGTTTGTCTGCCTTGAAGAAAACCTGATTGGTGAGGTGAAATTATACTTAGTAATAATGGTTTCCATTTGTTTGCCAATAGTGAGGCAAATATTTTAGTATCTACAGTCTCCAGAAAACAAAGTTGACTCAGAAATGGCCAGGCAATCCATTATATAGAGTAAAAACTTTCTTTATTCCATAAACAGACATAAGCACTTTCGCAGAGATACTGCTTCAACAGATGTAATTTCAAGCTGATTTTTTCCCTTTTAAATATAAAAACTATCACCAATTATCCAGTCAGTAAAAGCTCATTATTGTTAAAGAAACAGAACCATTATTTCACTTTTTATGCATGCAAAAGCTGCTTAAAAAACACAATTACTGTCACAGCAATAAAATACAAATGCATATATAAGAAATAGAAACATATATACATATATAAAACTATAAACATATAAAACTATAAACATTGTATCAAAATCTAAAACCTAAATTATCTGAACAGCGGTCTTGCTTTTAACATAGGTTTGAGTGGGACCTTGTCATTTAACCCACGACCACTGTCCCCTCTCAAGCGAACTATCCACCTTGTTTCTAATTGTTCAGTATAGTTTCTAGTATCTCCACCTCTGATGTTTTCATAAACTCTATCTAGTGCTCTAAATTTAAAAACATGAGAATTATCTGTTTCACTAACATGTTTGGCAAGTGCATTGGAAACACTGCCTTTACTTTTATGGTATATACACTCTTTTATTCTGTCACAAAATGCCCTATCTGTTTTCCTTACATAGAATTTGTTGCATGTCTGGCAACATGCTAAATAAACTATATGTACTGAAGAACAAGTAGCAGAAACCATGAAAGTGTAAGTCCTGTGCTGATCTGGATGTATAAATAAGTTTGAACTATCTATATGCTTACATGCAGTACATCTACCACAAGCCTTAGTAATATTGGCACTGTTTTCATCCCTTCTGTTCTTAGGGTAACATAATTGCCGCTTTAGCGATCTCATATTTTTAAATAAGAAATTGGATTTACTATCCACAATCTCTTTTATTTCATCATCTGCTGTAAGAATAGCCAGTACTTACTAATGATCTCAGTATATACACGTGCGTTATTGGAATAATAACCTGGAACTTTTAACTTACTTCTATATATCTTATTTTCTCTAACTTGATTTAATTCACTACCACTAGAAAAATAAGGTCTAGCTTTACCATTTCTCATCCTAGTAACATCTTGAATGGCATTATCTTCCTGATCAAAATAGCCTCTTCTTTCAAAAGTTTCCCTTAGAGAAGAAGTCTGTTCCAACAAGTCATTGTCCCCAACATTCAGTCAAGAAGCTCTGTATACCTGATTTTTAGCAATGTTTTTAAATGCTTGCATACTTTCTCTGAATAACAGGTGGTCACAGTGACGTGGTTTTTTTATATAACTTCGTGGTAACACTACCTAAACTATCTTCACAAACTTCAGCATCAAGAAAATTTATCTTTTCATTTGAAATTATTTGTTAAAACTTTAAATACATAGCAGTGTTTGACATATAATCAACAAACTCATTAAATTGTTGCAGTGACCCCCCCCCACAAAATAAACAAATCATCAACAAATCTGCGATAAAACAGTATCATGTCCTTGAATCGTCCATTAAGTATATACTTTTCTTCCCATACAGACATCACGGCATTGGCATAGCTATTGGTATGTGAGGTGCCCATAGCTACACCATTTCTCTGCCAGTAAATAATTTCATCAGACACAAAAATATTATTGTACAATACTCATTTCAGCAAGAATGTGAACATCTGTAGCTTGTCAATTGTATAATCAGTGCAGTTTCTTAAAAACTCATTGGCGCTATTAATGCCACTTTCATTTGGTATGACTGTAAATAGTGACACAACATCCAATGTTGCCAAAAATACCTTACTATTATCCTCACCATTCGTCATGTACTGAAATACATCACTCACGAAGTGCTTGGTGTCCCTAGGTATATATTTATTAGTGTTCAATATAGGTCTGAGACGTTTCTCAGTACATATAGACATAGGTTCTGTAACCCAGTTACGCTCCAACACTCACGAAGTGCTTGGAGTCACTAAGAATATATTTATTAGTGTTCAATATAGGTCTGAGATGTTTCTCAGTACATATAGACATAGGTTCTGTAACCCAGTTACGCTCCAACACTATAGGGCGTAGTGGGGGCTGAACAGGTTTTTTGTGCAGTTCTAAACACAGCTGTTAATAATGTTAAATCAGCACAGACAACAGTCCAATATAAGACACATTGCATTTATACCCTTATACTGACCCAAAATTACAGTTATTTTGTTAACAAATCTTGGTTTTCACCTTTTCTAGTATGTCCTCTGGCATTTGGCATACGGTCTTCTCCTAATACTTGAACAGACAACCTTCATTCGGGCACCTTGTTAAAAGCATTTGTTAAGGCTTGTTTTGCTTCTTTAGGTGACTCAATCGAGTATTTAGTCCCTTTCTCCAGGAATATTAAGGTAGAGGGGTATCTCATTTTGAATTTGATCCTTTTCACAATCAAAAAGGCATAAAATGGTGACAGTTTCTGCCAATCTTGTTTAATTTTATATGGTAAATCCTGGGGAAAAGTAATTTTATTCCCATTCATTGTTAATGTTTTCTTTTTACCAGCTGGTAGGATTTTAAAAGCATCTTGGTAATTTAGGACTCTCATATATACTTGTCTCAGTTTATCCTGTGTTTACGCTGCTCTAAGTGCACAGTGTGCTCCCTCAATGGTAATCTGATTAGATTATGTCTGGTTATGTAGGAGACAGCCAATAATTTGTTGTAAAGCTTCAATTAGTTTTGAATGTTCACACTTTTCTGCTATCCCTCATATCAAAATGTTATTCTTTCTACTTCTTGTTTCTAGGTCTAGGATTTTTTGTTGTAGTTCTTTAATAGTTTTAGTGTTGCATTGTGATGTTTCTTCTATCTGATTGATTTTTATTTCATTTTCTAATGTATTAGCTTCTGTTTTTTTCTAGTCTGTCCAATATTCCGCTCACTGTGTTTCCAAAGGTCTGCAGTTGGTCTGATTGTTGAATCACTGTTTGTAAAGGTTGTAGTGCCATTTTGAAGTTATCCAAGCCCAGAAAATGGCCTGTCTTCAGTTTGCTTGTACCCTTTTGGCCTTACAGTTGTCTGGTAGTTCTCAGTCATTTACAGATAATTTTTTTCGGGAGTGGTTATCACTGAAAATTTAGATTTAGATGTTTGTATGTCTATTGTTTCTTTTTCATTTGCCATCACATATTTCCTTCTGATAATGTATGGTTTCTCTTCTTTGCAGCCCATAGTACCAGAGTTTCATCAGGAAAGTTATCCTTACTTCGCAGGTAAGTTTCTACACATTTATTTATTTAACCCCCCCCCCTTTTTGAAGTTCACTGGTTAGCAGATGGTTCATCTAACCTTTAAAAGCATTTTGGAGCTTAGCTGACCATGTTTGCATTGGTTTAAGGGTCGTGTCCCTGCCATTTTAATTGGAGCCGTGCTGGCACGATGTTCACAGGTCGGTTGCCATTTTCCTCTCTTTATCATACTGTGTTTCTGTTCTGTGAGTAAATAGCATACATGAACTGCATTGAGCAGTATAAAAGCCTATATTTAAAAATTTAATTAAATATCTAGTAAAGTGTTGTAGCAAGTACCACTTTACTATATGCGTTTGAGCCTCTGTATTGACATTCTAACTCATCCCAATATCTAGTCACCTTTTTATTCTCCATCCCGGCTGGTCATGCCAACTATTTAATGGAAGTCACACTATGGAAAGTGACACACACACACACACACACACACATACACACACACACACACACACACGCACACACACACACACACACACACACACACACACACACACACACACACACACACACACACACACACACACACACACACACACACACACACACACCCCAGAACAGACATGAGGACAACCGCTGGTCATTTCCCATCCTGCCCTGACTGCTCCAGTAACACCAGGACCACTGATGATATCTGGGTCCTTTAGGCCATAGTCAGGGCTCTATATGAACTCTGTACAAAGTGCTGCCAAGGTCTCCATTCACCATTCCCTCTACATAAGGATGCAGAATCAGAAAAATGTCAACATGGAATTCTAATGAGACTTTTAATTTTACTACATTTCCTTTCTTCCTTCTTTATTTCTTTGTGAAATTCTCACTGTGGATTACTTTGGGGCAAAACTTGGTAGGTAATTTTATTTAATATAGTTAGATAGTATAATCTGACTATGATATCTAGCAGTTAATGGCAGTTTAAACCATTCTTCAGAAATGGGGATACTGCAAATATTAATAAGAAGATTATTTATTCCAAGCAGTATCAGCATTTGTACAATGGAGCCCACCCGGAGGTATAGTCAGATGTACATACATGCACAATAGAATATGGTTGGTAAAAATAATCTTGTTAGCATTAAAATTAAAAGAAAAAACTGTAGCACATTTATCATGGTTTATGTTGTATTCTTTGTTTTTTTTTCCAGCACCTTTATTTAATTATCACTTGTGACACAAGCAAATGTACATTCATATAAAAGTAATCAAACTATATTAACATAACAAATGTTATAGGTCACATATATTGCTATATATCATATAACATGAACAATATTACATAAATTATTCTATTCCTGCCTTTATTAAACTATCATTTACTACATAGGCAATCATACATTTATATAAATGAAAACAAACCACACAGACACAATCCTAGTTGCAAGCATCTTACATCACAAACCATACTTACACTCTCCCAGTTGCAAACATTATACACCACTTGTAATCTATCCAATCTTTTTCACTCAAACATTACACAGCTCATTAAAGTTCTGCCTCCTTTTAAACCCCATTCCTCCCTTGTATGTTTGCTCCTACCTTTTTCTAAAGATCTCATTTCCAGTTGTTTTATCTATGTTACTGTATTCACTACTTCTAGTATAGCTGGTTTAAGTTTTGATTTCCATTTTATACTAATTGTTTTTTTGGCAGCCACCATTATTAGACACATCAAGACCTTACCATGTCTGGGTAGTTCTGGTTCTATATCATAGCTCAGAAAAATAATCTCTCTTGTCAGATTAATCTGCCCACCCAGCATTTCTGACAGTGCATCCTTCAGGGAATCCCTAAAGTCCGCCAACTAACCTCACTCCCAGAAAATGTGTTCCCAATTACCTCTTTCTTCCCCTTTACACCTCCAGCATTTGCTGTCTGCTTGAGGAAAATTCTCTGGAGTCTACTTGGGGTATAAAAATATCTATGTAAACATTTCCAGGCAAAAATCCTAATTGTTCTAGATTTGTTGCATATTTGGGAGACATGCATATGTCCTCCCATTGTTTCTTTGTGAATTGCTTATCCAGTCTCTCTTCCCAGTCTTTTCTAACCTCCTCTGATTGATTCTTATAATTATCATGCAGTATTTTATATGCTCTACTAATTATCCCTTTTTAATGGTAACTTCTGTTCTAGATTATTTTAAAAACTCTGTCAGTGCTGGTCTTTCATTTAGAACTTAAATTCATTTAGAATTTCTTTCTCTTTGCCTATACTCTGATATCAATCCCTAATAGGGAAGGCAATCTCCAATAAATTCCATCTCCCTCTTGCATATTATCTGTATCCCTAATTGCAGTCATCCCTATCGTCAGAATATCCTTTCTCCATTCCCATGTTGGTTTAGTTCTTAGAATACTTTCTGTACTTTATAAATATAATATTCTGTATGATTATTGCTATTCTCCTTAAAAGCCTGCATCCGAAATCCCAGTCTCTCCTTGTTTCTTGAGGTTCCCCTCATTTCATCATCATCCCTTTTATAGTTTTCTGCTTCTGCTATGTATTGGAGTCTTAACTGTGTAGCTCTGAAATACCCCTCCAAATTGATTAATCCCAATCTGCCCTGCTCTACTGGAAGAATCAGCTTATCCCACTTGACTCTTGCTGTCTTTCCCTCCCAGATTAAGTCTTTCAGCTCTTTATTAATTGCTACCCACAACCTTTCCTCTGGTTGATAACATTTTTCTGACCTGTGTATAAGACTAAAGGGACTAAAAACATTTTAACTGCCTGTATCTTACTATCCATATCTATATAACAAAGCTTCCATTTTCTCAGTTTTTCTATTATCTTTTGTTAAGTCGCTTCCCAAAAATCTTTAGGTGCCACAGTAGAATCGTTTTTCATCCATACCCCTAAATACTTAATTTTATCATGTCCCCATACATATGGGTATTCATGAACCAATTCATGTGTGGGTACATAATTTACCACTATTGCCTTTGGTTTAGCTTCATTAATTTTGTATTCTGAAAAAGATCTGAAACTGTCTCAAAAGGTTCCACACCACTGTAATGTCTTTTTCTAGTTTTGTCAGGTATAAAATAATATCATCTGCAAATAAAGCCAGCTTTTCTTGACTACCATACCAATTATATCCTTGAATTTCTGAGTCCTTTATTTTCTTTGCCAATGGTTCTCAATATAACGCAAATAATAAATGGGAAAGGGGACACCCCTGCCTTGATCCTCTGCTCAAGCAGAAATTATCATAGAGGACCCCACCCAATGTAATTTTCACCTCAGATCCCTCACATATCCTTCTAATCAACCTTATAATTTTTTTCAGGAAATGCAAATGCTTCCATTTCCCTGCTCATAAAGTCCCAGTTTACTCTGTCAAATGCTTTCTCTCCATCAAGACCCACTGATAACAATGGTATTTTCTTCAATTCTGCTTCCCTGTGGATCATCAGTGTTCTGTACATGTTGTCAAATGTTTGCCTCCCCTTCACAAAACCGCATTGATCCATATCTATCAGTTTTGGCCTTACTTTTTCCCACTCTTTTAGGCATTATAGACATGAACACTTTATAATCATGGTTAAGTATTGAAATGGGCCTGTATGAAGGTGGATCTGATGGATCTTTACCCCTTTAGGTATTACAGCTACCACTGCTTATGGTTTATGTTGTATTTCTAGTTAACTGCCTTTTATTTCAGAATGGCAGATTGACTTTTGTTATTGCTTAAGCCAAAAAAGTTTTTTTCTTCAATCAGCAAATTAAAATTGCACAAGCTGACAAAAAAGCAAAAACAAAAATCAAAGAAGTCAACAAGGAGAATGAAGAATTCTGTATGGAATGTTTAGCACTTTTATATTTACTAAGACTTCTGAACATAAAAGTGCTCATAAAAATACCTCCAAATAAAATTACATCATACACATTATACAATCCAACCAATTAAAAATGAATACTACAGGACTTACAGTAGTGCTCAGTTTCAGTTGGCAGTTAAGCATCTGTTTTTCTAACAGAGTGGTGGAGTTCTACGCATATACAAGGCATTATCTGTGTGCTTCTTTTTAAGAGCATTGCAATGTCTGTATATTCTTTGGTTGAACCTCCCAATAGTTTTGCCCACATAGAATGCATCACAGCTGTCACACTCTGCCAAATATACCATTCTGGTGGACAAACTGGGGCAATTGTAGTGTTTATTCGGCTCCCTATTGAAATGTCAGCAGTCAAAATGCCAAGTGCCAACACAAAAAAAAAAAAAAACAAAAGGCCAAAACTACAGGAAAAGAGCAAATGTTAATATTGCTCTTCTTCTTAAACTTCTTTTTTTTTTGCAGGGCAAAGCCTCACTGAACCTCCTGATGTTAGGGTCAAGCACCCAAACCCTTTGAACGTATATACCAACTTCAAGATTGCCATACCTCTGAGAAAATTAAATATTCCAGGAAATGATCATCTCAAGCTTGGTATATTTAAGTCCATTAGGCCATTCAGTTTCATTGTTTAGGGACTCAGTCTAGCAGAGCCCATCATTTCAAATGGTTATCATTTAAATAATCTGGCCCTGTGTTCTGCCATGTCCTAGTATCACAATACACAATCCTGAGTTTATAGATTCACAATATTGATAGAAACTACACGTGTGAGTTTTCTTCATTTTCTGCATAATCCGTTTCCAAATAACATCTTGATGCATTAAAAAGTATTTCATATTTTGTATTTTTGTATATTAAATACATTTTTACACATTGATTTCCAAAGATCATTATGACTCTGCAACATTTTCCATTTATTAGAAATTATATTTTTGATGGCAGGGATGTTCTCTTACACTTTCTTTTTGTTTTGTCATTTTGTGTTTGAGACTCTCCTTTGGTTAATACTGTGGGCATATAATGTCTTCCTATTAACTATTATGTCTTTGAAAATAAGTGTTATAAAGTTAGATTTGTAGCCCCTCTGGGTGAAAAAAACTTTTCTGGAATATTCAGTTCTTTATGAACACATTATTATCAAAAAGTAACTTTGAAACTCTTACAGCTTAACTTTTCAACACATTTCTCTTAATTAACATAGATGACAGCTAGGTACATGCTAGTAAGAGTTTGCAAATGTTGATTTATGAAACACCGTGTAAGTAAAGTGCTTATCAACTATATCCATACTTAATTTGATGGCCAGAAACCCAGTCTCAAATTTTTATCATTTGGAAAGAAACTTGAAATAATCAGTTGTACCATTTAAATCATAAAATCCATCAATGGATGCTCTGACCCAGTCCATCAAATAAAAATGTCATCTATAAAGAAACAAAAACCTGCAAATGCTGCTTGACATGTGAATTGTGGAGGAGTTTATCTTCCCATGTCCCCAGTACAGTATTAGACTGAGACAGTGTGACCACCACCCTCATTGCCACACTGTTTATATAATGTTAATAGTGATTATCAAATAAAAAGTAATTATGTTTCAATATTAGTGCCATGAAGCTACACATTATATTGTTTCATTATACAATGTACTCCCCTCACTAAAATCTCAAGAATTTCATACCTTGTATGTATGTCAGACAGTATCCCGAGATGCCTTCTAAATAGCAGGAAACATGACCAATCAGGCACTCTGGAATCACCATTTAAATGTAGCCTCCAAACAGGCTTTCTGCCTTACAAATAAAGAACAACAAGTGTCATCCCTCTGCAAAAAAGTGAGCCATAAGTCTCACTAGTCTCATATGCAAAGCCATGGAAAGAAAGAATTATCATGGAAATGATCAATAATGACATAGGAAACTTCCAGACACTGGACCCAACCCACAATGGTTTCATCAAGGGCTGGTTATGTTTACTCAACCTAGTGGACTTCTTTGAGAAGGTCAACAAAGCAATGGATGAGGGCAAAATGGTTCACACTGCCTTCCTTGACCTGGCCAATCTATTTGACACAGTACCCACTCAAGCATTGTTGACCTGGTGGATAGCCAGCTGGCACACAGACAGGACCCATGAAATTAGAATTAGAGAGTTCACCTCTACAATGAGGCCATTCACATGCAGTGTGGCTCAGAGATCTGTTCTAGGACTGCTCCTTTTTGACATTTAGTTCCCTGAAGTCAAGGCTGGCCAGATTTGTAGACAATTACAAATTAGGATCAGTTACAGAATCTCCCACTGACACTAATGTTCTCCAGGAAGGGCTGATACTGACAAATAGCGTGTGTTAGAGTGATGGACTAAAACTAAATGCCAGGAAATGCATAATAGTATCCTTCAGGAAATCATCCACCCCTGATAACTATCATATTGACAACACACCTAAGAGCTGACCCAGTAGTCAGCAACTAGGGAACACACATTGACAGTAATCTAGCCTTTGATCATCATGTGTTTACAGTAGTGAGGAAATCATTCTGTGTTGTGCAATTTATAAACAAAGGTATGGCATCTCAGTCCAAGGAGGGCATTGTTTCACTGTATTCAGCATTCATCAGACCTATCATTGAGTACAATGCCCCCTTTGATATATACCTAACCAGGAACATCCAACAAATGGAACGTTCACAGAAATTCCTCACTAAAAGAATCCAGGGTGTAAGTAACATGTCCTATGCAAACTGTCTGAAAGCCCTATCCCTGTATTCTGTTTTCTTCAGGCTGTTGAATGAAGATCTATGCCTGGCATACAAGACATTGTCAAACTCCACCCTGATGAACCTCCTGCATATCCGCAAAACAAACAGCATCAGAATTACCCATGTGTGTTTGTTACTGGGTACTTTTGAGTCTTTCTAGAAAATTCAATTAGCCCCTTATATGACCTGGTATGGAAGAGATCAACTTCTTTAATATATTGTTTATAAATCTGGCAGGGACACTGTTTTAGAACCCCCGGCTGGAATAATGGGTCCAAAAGGAGGGTTCTGCAAAAGTTTATGAAGTTTTAGAATACCAAACAGAACTGAAAATTTCATATTTTTGAATTATAAGGTATTAATGAACGCTGACTGTACTTCAGTGGCATTGAAATCATGCTTCAGTTTACTCATGTAAGTCAATAAGAAGTGTGATTTCTTTAGAGCTGCTATGGGTCTCCCTTTGACATTAGACTGACTTTGGTTTAAAAGTCCTGAAGGATCAGAATGATGAGAAGACACAAGACAATGGTGTCATAGATAGCAGGGATACACTAGGATTCTCATTCACCTATCCGTTCTGTTATTAAAAGTGACATGCAGTAAGGCATTGCTTCTGGTCTTGGGGTTTGGTCTAGTTAACTTAGATACAATTTTTGCAAGATCCATCAAGGTAAGAGATCTAGTAAGATGGTTCTTGTTTAGACATAGCCAGATAAGATTAGAGTCTCCCAACAGGCTGCAGATTATTACTCCTTGCATTTTATGACAGCACCTCATCTGGTATATGAACAGTGGGACAGAGGAGATATAGGCAACTCTAGCAATCAGCTAAATAAAAGTTGAGTAAAAAGCTAGTTGGGGTGATTCGCACTAACCAATGGATTGGGAGCTCTGATTTGTTTTCATATTATTCTCTTGCTACTAGAATGTCAGTGCAGTACCTACTTATAATAGGCAGGACAATAATATGGCTGAAACAACAGCCAACAGCTACCCCAGTACAACCATACTGAAGGAAAGCAAAACAGTCAGTTTCATGTAGTTAAACTGCACTAACAGAATCAGAAACAGAAACTAAAGTGCATAGAAAGGAGACGTATGTCAATTCCTATTTGCACTACGACAGTGCCCACCCCCTGCATAGTAAAAAGAATATTGTCAAGGGGCAATTTGTCAGGGTCTAGAATGACCAGTTGGGACTACGATTAAGTAGAGTGTAAAGTCCTAAAAAATGTTCTTTGAACGTTATAATCCTGCTATTTTGCAGTAACATAAGGAAAGAAGTGGAAAAGAAAGGGAAAGGAGGATTTGGGAGAAGCCAATTTGGGGAGAATCATAATGAATGAAAATCAAAATGATGTTAACAAAAACAAAAATCAACAAACAAAAATAAAAAAACAGTTAGTAGAATAAAGTAATAGAAAACAGAAGGAAATAGGAATAACAGGGAATGGAATAAATTCTCCGCTTTAATTTACCATGAGGAAGATATTATTATTAAATGTTAAAAAAATTTATAGAAACTCTTGTAGCATAAAAATTTGATGGAAAAGAATGGACATAGTAAAAATAAAGGAATAGAAATAAAGTAGGAATATACAAGTGTGGGTGCAACCACCAAAGTATATTGAAATGTGGAGAAGGATATATATACAGTAGGAAAGAATATATGAGATGGTTAGGCGTGTATCTTTTTTATTTGTCGTCCTGTCGGTCTTTATCTTAAGGGAGTGTAGCTCTGTCAGTCTAGAAAGTCATGCGAACATTAAAGACACAAAGACAAAGGAAAAACAAAAATGCATTGTATGGTACACAAAAACATACTATAAATAAAATAAAATTTTGTTCTGGATCATTTAATAACCTATTTTTAAATTTGAATAAATGGAAGAAATATTTAGAATGATCAAGAGAAAAGGTACATTAGAAAGAAGATGCGAAAGAAACCAGGAATGAATGGGAGCTAATCATTTCAACTAATGAAATAAATTAAAAATAAATAACATTTGAAATCTTCTAACATGAAATTAAAGGCTAATAACATTTGAAAACTCAAACATGTAATAAATAAAACGAATTGAAGTCTTTGGTTTTACACACACACAGGAAATAATACATATATACATTATTTTATACACACACAGGAAATATTGATAGATACACATAATCATTGTTTTATAATAATTTACATTTATTATTCTTTTTTTATTATTATGTTATTTTTAATTTTTTTTATTTATTATTTTAAATAAATTATTATTAATATTTTTCTAATATTTATATTAATAATATTTTAATTCATTTATGATTAATAAAAGCACAAGACACTTTTGATCAAGTTTAGCACAAGACACTTTCTAGAGTAGGAGATTTGTTAGTAGAGATTGGGAAGGAGATTTTTTAGTTTAAACTGAAAAAGATGTATCTCCTGTAAATTATTTTGATTGTAACAATATTTAAATGGTGATTTTAAACGATGAAACCTGGTAAAAATTGTGAATTGCATTTATCCTCTATGTAGGATGACCGTGGTCCATTTTTGTTAGGTCTGTTTGAAGTTTGGAGTTTTAGAGAGGCGTTTTGTGTGGTTTATGGCTTTTGTTTGACGTGGCAACCATGCTATTTGTAAAACTAATCCTGCAAAGAAATGGAGATGGAGCCCCCACTCAGATAAGCAGTTACAATATCCTACCAGCTTTAAGTTGTTATTTATTATATTAGTTACTGATCTGTACATGTGGAAAAGCAGGAAAACAACAAGCCTCTAGAAATATGCAACTAAATACACTGTTAAGGAAAGTTCTGATTTGGCTGAAGTTACATATTTATTTAATTTGATAAAGGGATTGGTAGAATAATCATTTTGACCCTTTTCAGACATGACCCAAGTTACAACATGACATGAATGCTAAGCAGATATAAGCACATTAAAGCATATGAAGTATGTACAAAGATAATATGGGCTGTTAAAAACAAATATAAAACAAAATAAATGAAAAGATATATGTGATGTATGTAAAGAATAAATGCAAGTCATTAAAAATATATGAAGGATGGTTGAAACAATCATTGTGAGCCTAGTCATAGTACAAAAAGATACATTTAGACCAAAATGGACCATTAACAAGTAGGTTGTGCTGGTTTGAAGTGCAAGACTATAGCCAGCAAATTACATTTTGCACTCACAATCTCTTTTCACTAACCCCCCAATCCACCTGGCATGTAAAAATGGACACATCTTTCAAACTGTTGTCCCTAGCAGTTAATAAATATATGTAATCATTTCTGCTGTTCTCTCTAAAACTATTAAAGATATTACTTTCAGAGTAGCAATTCTCTATGTAAGCAAGTTATGTATCTGTTACAGGCATTAGTTTAGACATAATATAACCTCAAAAAGTTACAATGTTTCTGAGTGGTGCAAAGAAAAATGAACACTTTATAGTACAAAGAAAATGCCTGGCTACACCATTGTTCAAGTGCTATGGATATGTTTTATGTAATGAGTTGTTTTGTGAAGGCAGTTTTAATATAGTCATACAGGAGGAACATAAATTAATTAAAAGTTTCAAACAATTAACTGTTCTAAATAGGCAACGTTGTAAGTAAAGCATTCTGTTTCCACTGGATGTCAGTAATAAGGTATAATATGGGGCAGAGAGAACTGCAGCATGCTGTAACTCAGGTAGGGTTACACTGAGCAGGTGGACATTAGCTAATCTGAGACAGACTTTTGGGAGGATGCTGAGATTGGTTGGCAGTGAATGTTTGGTGGTATGGAGTACCAGATTGCTAGGCCTGTCTTTGAGAATGAATAATTAGTAGTTAGTAAAGTTAAATACGTCTTTGAAATGCATTTGAGTCTGGAGAGTGCTTTCTTAAGGAGAGTAGTACATCTTCAGTTGGTAAAGTTTGGTGGCTAAATGAGGGCAGAAATCCTTGCTGAGAATGTTGTAAAGAGTGGCTGCAAATAAATAATTTAGTGAACTTTCTAGGCAGCTTATTGGTTGTGGTTAATTGATAGTCATACTACATTTATTCTTCTGACAGGTGTATAAACGTACAGTTTGTTTTGGGCTATTTGCAGCAGATCTGAGATTTGTGAGGTGACTATGAAACAAGAGGGAGACCATATTCTAACTCTGGCATCAATATCTTTTTTACTGTAGCTTTCTTTTATTCAATATCTAGGTGACTTGCAAGGTAGCCATTTGAAATATCAGGACTTGGTCTGACAAGTCTCGAAATGTGCAGACCAAAAGACAAACAATCTGGACTTAAACATGAGATTGACATTTCTTGGATATTCCCTTTGTTCCCCTGGTATTGTGACCATGGAGTTAGCAAATATAAATCAGACGTCTTGCCCACCTGCAAAAAAAGAAGTTTAACAAAGAAATGTGATGTCCAATATTTGCTCTTCTTTTTTTTTTTTCTTTTGTGGTGTTTCAGGACTCAGTAATCAAAGTCTCAACATTTTAATAGGGAGCCGACTTTTCTTTCAGATTTGTAAAGATATCTGAGATAGCAGAAGACTGCTGCAGTCCTTGTTTTGACATGTCAAGGAAAAGTTAAGATTTTAGCCTAGATGAAATTCTAGCTATTTTGGGGTTTAAACAGGTCGGATGTGATTGGTTCACAAGTCTGTCAGCTGTACGATGTAATATTGACCAGAGTACCAAATAACATGACATTTATTTTGCTAGGATTTACTAACAGGTTGTTGGTGTGCAAACAATGTTCAGAAAAAGAGATAAAGTTACTATTCCAGAAAAAGGAATGAAGTTGATCATGATCATGTTATACAACTGTGTTCTTACAAAAAAAGATGATTTACAGCAAAACAGGTCTATCAGTCTGTGTGCTTTGAGAGAAGATTCACGGAGCTGTGAATAAAGAGACTGTAATACCCCCATAAAATTAAATCACAACATGCCAAAAAAGCATACAAAAACTATGTGTAAAACCAGAGTTTTCATTCTGGCAATATATTTGTGCAAACTAAAATACACTTTGACTGTCTAAGAAGTTTCAGATAAGTATGAGAACCAATTAATAACAGCAGTGGTAATAGACTTACAGTTGCTGTTAAAATTCTTAAACAAAAGAAAAGTAGATTAAAGGGAATGAAGGCATATCACACTATTGTTCTGACAATGACCCACTGCAGTTTGATTTATTTTGTAATTTCCTTGCTCAGTTTAAGTTCGAGCAACTCTATGACACTTTTAAGATATCACAGCTAAATTGAAAAACACATCCTTCTTCCTGTGGGTGCTGGGCTTATTTGTATACCTGAGGTGAGAAAAGCCACAATGAATGTGAATATGCATTTACTTTTAAGTGGAGTGAAACATAGTTAAGTGCAATTAGAATAAACTTAGTCACCCTGTTCCTGGCAGGAAGCACTGGCCACTTCAATAAAAAGAAGAATAAATAAAACCGAAGAGTTGTGGTGAAATCACTGTACTGATTGTTCTTGAGGATGAAGCTAAGAAGATGCATCACTTTTTCTTCCTCTCAAAAACAGCTAATAAATTCAAAGCGTTGGCAGAAAAAGTACAGTGTTTGCAGTCTGACGATAATCCTAAAGAACATAAGGGAGATGTTTGCTATGCATGAGTAGAGTTGAAATACTTAAAAATCTGTCCAGCTAAAAGTAATCTAAGCCCTTTGTATCTGTAGATATCGCTTCCACTATGAGTGGCCAAAAGTGAATGCACTGAGGATACGAATTCCCAAACTGTATTCGCTTGCCAAAAAACACTTTTTAAGTGTTTTTGCAGGGGGCAAGCCCCCTGGACCCCACCCCATGAGTGAAGCAAGCACCTTACATCCCTGAACTTATATAAACCAAATTAATGGACATGCCAACTCAAAAAAGAGGGCAATTCCTCCCCAAAGGAAATAATTTCCAGCACAACTCAACAACAGTGATCTTGAATGGAAGAACTCAGATCGTTGGTAAGTTGAAGCTCGGGTTGTCAAAGCTCAAGAGCTCAAACTTCATCCACCAGTAGGATAAATGTAGATATTATATATCTGCAAAAGTATTGCCATTTTGAGCCAAAGTCTGACACTGCAGTTTTTATTTATTTATTTATTTTTTTGTGCGGGTGTGCTAAAACAGGCAGGAATAATATTCATTTGCATTGTTTACTCAGAACTCTAAATATATGAAGCAACTTAACAATAATGTGACAGTCATAGCTGGAATCACACAGACACACACACACACACACACACACACACACACACACACACACACACACACACACACACACACACTCACTCACTCACACGCAGACACTCACTCACACACAAGCACACACATCTATATACGTAAGTAACCTGCTGATGAAAAGCCTCTGGCCTGCTGAGGGCAGCTGAAGGGCTAAGTGTTGAAGCTAGCCAGTTTACACTTGCTTTCTCTTTACAGTCACCACATATTTTTTCCCCATCTGTCTCAAGAAACAACTCCACTTTACTACAACCTCTGGCAAATTATATCAAGAACTCACTGCCTTCTAAGTGAAGTAGTATTAATAATATTTTCTTAATCGGCCATGAACTGCTCCCCTTCCATTTTCCACCCACATCTGCCTCTTTCCCTTTCTGTCCTTTTCATCCCCACCCTTTTCCCTTCTTCCTGGCAGTACAATGTGTAAGAAAAAGTAGATAGGTTGGCATACTCAGTGCACACAGACTACATTTTTTTCAAGCAGCTTTTGGGAACTTTGTTGCGCAAGGAACACCTAATGTTTATAGGTTCATAGGTGTGTACTAGGCTAATGGCCCAGGAGCCTTTACAAACCTAGCCCATAGGATTTATTTTATTTATTTATTTATTTATTTATTTATTTATTTATTTATTTATATTTGTTGACCGGGAGTGTCCGACTGGATGTAGGTCCATTTTCAGCGGAGGCCCAGGGAGAAAATCTCCACAGTTAAAATAAACAGACAGTAGTTACATTGGATTACATAGTGATTAACAATTTACATAGCAATTACTTTCAACATATTTACAGATGAAGAACATAGTACATCAGTAGACAACTAGAATCTTTATCTGTGAAGTACATAACAGACATTAACAAATGTTACAAGAAGAAGTACCTGCTGTATAATAAGTACTAGGCTTATGAGCATCTGAGCTTGCTATAATCAAGGTAGATAGTGGAGTGGAAAGAAAGGTAGTGGTTGGATGGGGTGGGTGATATTAGAGTGGGAGTTGCAAGGGCATAGCCAGCATGTTTTTAGGTGCGCTTTTAGTAAAGTTTTGAAGTGGGTGCATGATGGTATGCAGGTAATTGTGGGTGGGAGGGAGTTCCATAATTTGGCTATGGCGCAAGAGAATAGTTCTTCACCAGCAGAGTTATTGGCTTTAGTGATCTGCAAGGGATTTTTGTTGCTGGATCTTAGTGGTCTGGTGGTGCGATAGGGTTGGAGTAGATTCTGGAGGGATGGGACATTTAGTGGATGGTTTACTAGTTTGTGGGAGAGTGAGAGTTGATACCATTGAAGGAGGTGAGGGAGTTCAAGCCAGCCCAGTTCAGCAAGTGAGAGACAGTGGTGACTACGGTAGGATGCTCCTGTGGCGAATTTGGCGATTTTGTTGTAGCAGGTCTCTAGCTTGTTTAGATCGCATTGCCTTAGGTTGGTATATATTGGAGAGGCATAAAGTAGGGTGGAGATAAGGTGGGAATTTGCTATTGAAATCTTTGCTGCTTTGGTGAGAAGTTGCTTATTTCTGTATAACACTCCTAGTTATTTGTGGACTTTTTTATGACCATGGATATGTGAATGTCAAATTTTAGTTTATTGTCTATTTCCACTCCTAGCAATTTGGTTTGTTCAGTATGGTATATAGTGGTGTTGTCTTTAGCTGTGATGTTAGAGTGAGAGTTGTTTTGAGTATGTTTGGTGGGTTGAAAGATGAGTAGTTTAGTTTTGTTTGGGATGAGTATTAATTCGGCATCGGATAACCAAGTTTCAACAGAGAAAAAGGCTTCCTGTGTGACTTTTTGCAGTTTTTAGGGACTGGGCTGAGCAGATGATGGTTGAGTCATCTGCGTATTGTATGAGTGTGCCATGTTTGGTGGCAGAGGCTAGATTATTGATGAAAACAGAGAAGAGTAGGGGTCCAAGGATGGATCCTTGGGGAACCCCTATGGAGACAGGTAGTTGGGGAGATATGTCATTTTGCCATACAATGGATTGTTGGCAGTCAGACAGGTAACTCTGAAACCAGTTGGTGTCTGATTGTGAGAAGGATAGGTTATTGAGGACAGAGATAAGTTGTTTGTGTGGGACCATGTCAAATGCTTTAGATAGGTCTAGGAAAGTAGCAGAGGAGTGAGAGCCATTGTTTTTATGCTGAAGGATAGTGTTAGTAAAGGAGAGTAAGGCAGTGGTGGTGCTATGGTTTGGTCTGAAACCATGCTGAGTATGGAAAGGAGGTTGTTAGTAAGGAGGTAGTCTGAGACCTGAGTGTGTATGCATCTCTCTAGTATTTTGGAGAGTGGAGAGAGAATAGCTATGGGGCAGTAATTGGTTAGTTCTGTGGATGGTCCTCCTTTGTGGAGGGGAATTATATGTGATACTTTCCACAGTCTGGGAATGCAACTTTCTGACAGAGATCGGTTAATCAAGATGGATACTGGGTAGGCCAAAGCATCAGCTGCAATTTGTAGGTATTCACTTGGGAGTTTGTCTGCTGCTAATTTGGTGGGCTTAAGGGATTACCCTGGCATCGTGCCACCCTACCTTCGTGCCCAGTGCCTCTGTCGAGTAGAGCCACTGAAGTGATCCCCGGGGTGAATTTTCTATTTCCCATTCACTCATCAAGATTTCTTTTGAAGAGGGCCAGTGAGGTGCTCTGTTTGACATGTATGGAAATTCTATTCCATAGCATGGGCAATCTCTGGGTTACGAACCTGTCCCTCCAGCTTGTTCTGTTGATTGCGGTAATGACATTGTGAGGTTGAGGTCTCTGGAGTGTGTGGTGTGGAGGGATTGGGATTTCTTTAGATGTAGCATTTCTAACAGAGCTGGGTCAGACACGGCAGAGGTCATCTCTAAGTAGGCGATATGAGACAGAGAACAGTTGGAGTTTTTTGAGTCTGTCCATATAGGACAAGTGTTTAAGGGCTCTCCAGTTGTTGCAGGTGTCTAGTGAGGTACATGCCAAATGGGACATTGTACTTGATGACTGGCCTAATGAGGGAAGAGTAGAGGGAGACAATGATCTCTTTCTTCCTGGATGCAAACCGCTTAGTAATGAGATGTGCCACATAGAAGGACTTTCTGACCACAGTGGCTATGTGGTGGTCAAAAGAGAGGTTGCTGTCAACCTGTGTTCCAGGATCTCTTATAACGCCTTCTGTGTTCAGTGAACTACCATCGATGTGGTAATTCATGGGAACTGGGTTTTTCCCATTGGGGATTATGACACATTTTTTGGCATTGAGCTTAAGGCCATGCTTCTGACACCAGTCGCTGGTCTCAGTGAGGCATTTCTGCAGGATGTCAACATCATTTGGGGAGTTAATAATAGCTCCCAACTTGCAATTGTCTGCAAACTTTGTCAGTCAGAGTCCTTTTGTGTTGGCCTGGACTTCAGAAAAGTAGATACCAAACAGGAGAAGACCCAGGACTGAACCCTTTGGGACTCCACTCATGACTGGTCATCAGTCTGACTTGGAGTTAGCTACTTTCACACTGAGGGTTCTATCTGTGAGCCAGTTTACAACTTACCTAGTGATATAGGGGTTGATGCCTAGCTTATTGAGTTTTTCTATGATTCTGGAGTGGGGAATAGTATCAAAGGCCTTTGCCAGATCAAGGTAGGCTGTATGAATCACCTTGCCTTCATCCACAGCTCTGGTGTCTGACTCAAAGTAGTTGACCAGGTTGAGCAGGCATGATCCACCCTTCACAAAACCAAACTGTGTGGGATCCAGAGTTTGGAGATTCCCTATATCCTTGTTTATAAGGTCCATGATGATGTGTTCCATAGCTTTGCATATCAGACTCATCAGGCTAATGGGGCAATAATTCCCAGAGTCTGTAGTTGCTCCTCCTTTGTGGAGAGGGATGACTGTAGCAGTGCACCATTCAGTAGGAACAAAGCCTGAGCTGAGGATGTGATTGAACATGGCACACAGGTGATGTGCCAGTTCATAGGTAGGTACTAGGCTATTGGTCCAAGGGCCTAACTTAGCCTAGCCAACAAGGTTTCCTGGCTTATACCACCCAAGAAAGTTATTTTCCTGTGCCCCTGTTGAGCAGAGCCACAGAAGTGATCCCCGGGGTGTATTTCCTATTTTCCAACCACTCATCAAGATTTTTCTTGAAGAGTGCTAACAAGGAACTTTACTTGACATAGCTGGGTAGCTTGTTCCAGAGTATGGGAAGTCTCTGCAACTGGAATCTATCCCTCCAGCATGTCCTGTTTATTGTGGTGACAAGGTTTATGTCCCTAGAGCTTTCAGCTCAGAGGGATTGGGATTTCTTTAGGTGTAGCATGTCCAACAGCTCTGGGTTTTTTACATAGCTTTATATCTTAGGCAGAGATTACCTCGGAGTAGGTGTTATGCTATGGAGCAAAGCTGGAGTTTTTTGAGACGGTCAGTGTAGGGTATCTGTTTGAGGCCAGTAATCCTCTTTGTGAGGTACTTCTGTGGCCTTTCCAGCTGCTGCAGATATCTTGTGAGGTACATTCCAAAAGGGGTGTTGTACTCTGTAATGGGTCTAATTAGTGTTGAATAGAAGGGAACAATGACTTCTTTTTTCCTGCATGAGAACCCTTGTGTGATGAGGTGTGCCACATAGAATGATTTCCTGACTACTGTGGCGATGTGATTATCAAAGGAGAGAATACTGTCCATCTGGGTCCCAAGGTCTCTTATCACACATTCGGCATTGAATAGACTGCTGCCTATGTGGTAGTTCATGGGTACAGAGTTTTTACCAGAGGGGATGACACTGCAATTTTTGGCATTGAGTTTGAGGCCATGGCTCTGACACCAGGCATCTGTCTCAGTGAGGCCCTTCTGTAGGATGTCCACATCATTTGGGGACTCGACTATGGCTCCTAGTTTGCAGTCATCTGTGAACTTCATTAGCCAAAGGCCTTCTGTGTTAGAATGTACTTCATAGAAGTAGATACCAAACATGAGAGGTGCCAGGACTGAACCCTGTAGTACTCCACTCGTCACTGGTTTGTAGTCACATTTGGAGTCTGCAAATTTTAAAGTGTGGATTCTGTCAGTGAGCCAGTTGGCAACCCATCTTGTGATGTAGGGATTTATACCTAGTTTAGTGAGTTTAGCTATAATTCTAGAATGGAGGATGGTGATGAAAGCCTTGGCAAGGTCAAGATAGGCTGAATCTGTTGGCCAGTATATTGGCAATTTCTGTTGGCTCAGTATAGGAGGTACCATTGTGCAGTTGCTCAGAGCAAATCTGGGTATTGCTGTGCAGATTTTTTACATAACTATAGAGAACTCAGAAACAAGGCAAAAGGAATTGAAACACCAAAAAAAAAAAAAAAAAAAAAAAGAAACATTTTGGAGAAATAACTACGAAGATCCTGTGGAATGTACCAAAGATGCTGAATGGATAGAATTGGTAAAAAAAGGGAATAAGAAGTTCAAATGTACAGGATATGAAATAGGATGAAATCACAGCCAGAAAAATTGAAATAAAGTTAAGAAAAGTTCTTAATTGGAAAACCCCAGGCCCAGATGCAGCACCTAACTTTTGGCTAAAAGTATTAACATCATTACATGAAGATTTAGCCATGAGTAAGAACTATTTATATGTGTACCCCAAACACACACCAACCTGGTTAACAACAGGAAAAACAATTCTTCTAGTTAAGAGCGAACTTTAAAGCTATCCTAAAAACTATAGACCATATACCTTGTGATGATGTATACACCATCTACTGGAATTGATGCTGGCAGTGTTTATAGTCATTTAGAAGAAAACTCAATCATGGCAATAGAACAAAAGAGTAACAAAAGAAAGTCATGGTGAACAAAGGATCATTTGTTGCTAAATAAAGTCTTAATGCAGATCCGTAAAAAGGTGAAGAATCTAAGTTTGGCATATACAGACTACAAAAAAGCAGATGACAGTATCCCACAATCATGGATAAAACAGTGCTTAAAATGTATAAGATACACCCTACACTGATCAATTAAAATACAGTGACCATGAAACAGAGGCGGACTACTTTACAGTTAAGTCATGATAAAGGACAAATTATTATTCCGGGAATAAAAATTCAAAGGGGGGTATTCCGGGGTGATTTTTTGTCACTGCTGCTCTTTTGTCTTGCCCTTAACCCATTAAGCTGTCCTCTTAACAGATTAGTTCATGGCTTCAATTTGGCTACCAGAAAACAACAAAGCATAAAGCATAAAGACTTCTCTTCTTTTTTGTGGATGATTTAAAACTATTAGTTCATCAGATGAGGAACTGAAAGTACAACTGCAAGTGGTTAAAACTGTTTGAGATGGTATAAGAATGTCATTTGGTCTTGATAAATGTTGAAAAGCAACCTTTAAAGCAGAAAAGTTGCAGCACCAAGAAAATGTCAGCTTGGGACAGGCATATAATATAAAAGAACTTGAGCCAGAGGGAGTGTATAAATATCTGGGAATTGATGAATGATCAACAATAAAACATGAACAAATCCAAATAAACTTAGTGAGGAATATTTTAAAAGACCAAAATTAATACTGAAAGCAGTGCTGATATGTAGGAGCAAAGTTCAAGCTATAAACCAATTTGCTCTTCCTGTCCTAACTTACAGTTTTGGTGTGATTGACTGGCCCCAAAAGATGTTTGATCAGTTGGACAGAAAAATAAGAAGGTTGCTTCATGGTTGTCAAATGATTTATAAAAATCAGTGTATACCAAGACTATATATTCTCCGTTCTGAAGGAGGTATGGGTCTCCTCAGAACTGATGACATATATAGATCTGCAATCATAGGACTGCATACACATCTGCTGACCTCATAAGTCCCAAACATAGTGAATGTTTTAAAACATGAGGAGAATAAGTCTAAGATGACTTCCTGCTTAGTTTAGCAGATGCATATCAGTGACAAGCAGGAATGGAAACCAAACCAGATAAAAATCAGGCAGCAAATGAATGTGTCAAAAACAATAGAAAGAATATAAGGTGAAGGATCAGATGAGAAGGCAAGAAATGTGGAAAATACATAAATATAGTTGCAAGTACAGAAAACTCTTGGAACTACCTCATGTTGATTAGGATCAAATGCAGGGATGGTTAAGGAGGGGTGAATTTAAACCAAAAGACAAAAGGTTAATATTGGTGGCCCAAGATATTGGACTATATATACTTTGGTTTACAAAGTGATCTTTGAAATTGCTACACCCAGTGACTACATTGTCTTACATACAGAGAAACACAAAGCAATAAAAAAACAGAATATGCAGGCAGAAACGAGGGCAATGTGGAAGAAGGATATCTGGACAGTTCTAATTGTAATAGGAGCAATGGGTCTTATAAAAAAAATTAACAATCATACTTAGGTTTGTTACCAATACATGTAACTACATATGAATTGCAGAAGGAGTCAGTACTGGGCACATTGCAGGTGCTGCAAAGAGCATTTCTGGCTAACATCAAAGATTGAAACAATACTAATTTCATGAACTTTAATCACACTTTGACTTAGGAATGGGGTCCATTCCAGTCATGGTATTAGAAACCCAAAAGACTTAGAGAAATTAAAAATGATGATTAACAAAGTTAGCAGTTATATATCAATGTGCCTGACTTGAACAACTGCTTGACTGTATAACATTCAGCCATGCCAGAAAACTTTATTAAAACACTGGTTAGTAAATGTAGTCAGTCATTTTGGTGTTTTGTTATCAAGCTTCCAAAAAAGGCAGTGAACTCCTGCACTGTACTCAATAAAGAAATATAGACAAGTCTGAAAAAGTGCTATAGACTTATAAACTTTAAAATGTTAACCTAAAAGCAAGTCCGGTAACTCTCATTGCATTTAAAGTAGCACATTCTAATGACAGGCAAAATAGATTAAAGCAAGTACATTTTTATGACAAAACAATGGGATAAACTGTACAAATGATGACAAATGTTACACCTTTTGAAGACAGGAAAGCTATATTGCCAAAAAAAATCCTGATTTCCAAGTTATTAAAAAGTAGAGTGATTATTTGTTAGAAAAATTGGGAGCTTCTTTTTATCTTTTAGAAATAAAATGTAGAATATATAACTCGTGTAGACTTCAGTGGTTTACTCCTGAGCTCTTCCATCCCTGCTTAATTGGTTCTTGTTTAAATGGCTTCCATCTTCCTACCTTTGAAAGAACATTCTTGGAAGTCAGAATACTAGTATCATTAACCCTTCTATAAGCTATAAGTCTATACTTTAAACTTTTTACTGGTACACTGTACTCTTTTTACTCATAAATACCTGGCATGGATAACCAGATGTATTTTACTTTTTCTCCAAAATGTAGAACAGTGTTGCCTAATCATTACAAGGTATATTAGATGAACAACTCATGCAGTTTATGCAAAGTGCTTCATTTAGTAGAAGATGTCAATGAGAAATGCTTGTGTATTACGACTTTTTGAATAAGTTGAACAAAATATGCAAAACTGTAGACGTCAAGTTCATGTATGAATAAATGACACTGTTTAAGAAATAATAATCAAAAGGAATGTTAATCATTAAATTTAATGCATGACCCTAAGGTGAAAAATGAACACTTTTGTAGCAGTTTTGCTTCAGAACCTTGGCAATAATGGAGAACACTGGACCATGCCAGTGTTTCTTCATAGCTCTTAGAATATTAGGGTGGTAGCATCCTTTGAAAACTGCTGCTGTAACGTTCTGATTGCATATGAAAATTGGAGGATCTGCATGGAGTGTTTTTCATTGTTGCCTATCTCAAAATTGGACTTGAGAATTAGTGAAAGATGAATGCATACCTTTCATGTGGCCCTAAATTTGGACAGTCCAAACTGTAGTTTTTACTCAGTTCACACTGCATCTACGCTAAAAAATATGTACACTAAAATCTTCCTGAAAGAGATCTGTATGCATGCAAGTTGAACAAAATAAGTATGCATTTATGTTATCACTGATGAAACAGGTACATGAAAATTAATGACTGACCTTCTTCTACCTAGTATTTGCTATGTGTGCATAATGGAATTATATGTAGTTCTACCCCATAGATGATGTGACTGCTTGCTGGTATGTTTTGCTTCAGCACATTTACAACTGGGAAGTATCATAAAAGGTATACATGTAAAAGTTACCATTTGTCCCTTCAGTTTGGCTGTGTGACCCTTGATACCCACTTACCCTCTGCTTTCCTTGTGGTGCTGACTCTTGCATGATCACCTCTGGTTCTGTCCATCTTCATCATCATTTACTACTGTAGTCCATGC